>NC_029781.3:63413695-63420150 GCF_000817695.3 Arachis duranensis
TTAGTGACAGACGCAAAAGAATCACTGGATTCTATTCCGGCCTGATCGAGAACCGACAGATGATTAGCCATGCTGTGACAGAGCATAGGAACATTTTCACTGAGAGGATGGGAGGTAGCCATTGACAACGGTGAAGCCCTACATACAGCTTGCCATGGAAGGAGCCTTGCGTGTTTGATGAAGAAGACAGTAGGAAAGCAGAGATTCAGAAGATGGAGCATCTCCAAAACCTCAACCTATTCTCCATTACTGCAAAACAAGTAATCATTTCATGTTCTTTTGTTTTTCACAATCAATCCTGATAATTTCTGATATCCTGACTAAGATTTACAAGATAACCATAGCTTGCTTCAAGCCGACAATCTCCGTGGGATCGACCCTTGCTCACGTAAGGTATTACTTGGACGACCCAGTGCACTTGCTGGTTAGTTGTGCGGAGTTGCAAAAGTGTGATTGCAATTTCGTGCACCAGCTGACCATCAAGCTAATGACGGTAAAGAAGTGCATGTTAGGAGGCAACCCAACTAGGAGTATCCTTTAGTTTATTTCAGTTTTATTTTAGTTTTCTTTCATCTTATTTTTCATTGATTTTCAAAGTTTTTCTCTGTTTTCTCATGTTTGTGATCATGTACAACACTTAGAACAGGGACAGAAAGACTCAGACAAAAGAACAGAACACCCTGGAGGATTAGTGCTGCTGGCGCTTAATGCCAGGGAGGGCGTTTAGCGCCATGAGGAGAGTAGAAGTTTGGGCATTTTACGCTACATTTGGGCATCCTAACTCAAATTTTTAACCCCCCTTGGGGCGTTTCTCATCCATGATGGGCGTATAACGCCACCAAGGGGTCATAAAAAAAAAGAGAGTTTTAAATTTAAATTTTTCTTCCACTCCTATCACTTTTATCTTTTTCTTTATACTCATCTGTGTGCTCTTCATGTCCCTTTCCAGTTTCAGTTTTCTTTGCTTGGAGACAAGCAAACTTTCAAGTTTGGTATTGCAGATCAAGATCTAGGTTTATATTATCATCAATGGCACCAAAGGGAGGTGAATCATCTTCATGGAAGAGCAACAGCCGCCATAACGGAGGTGGTTAAGTTTCATTATCACTTCTTTTCATACCCTAGGTCGAGCTGTCCAACCCGGGATGTTCTACAGACAAAGCGACCGACCTCTTCAGGTCAGGATGACCCGACCTCTTTTTAGAGAGCTCGGCCAAGTCACCAGGAAAGCCCAGTAAAGGGCCCAAATAGAGGAACACGACCCAAATCCTAAGGCAGCACAAGCCTACAGAGGGAAGCGCGGTTCCCCTGAAGATAAGATGACCGCACTTAAAGATAAGATAAAGATAAGATAAGACAACTAACTTATCTGCAAAGGTCACCCTACGCCATTATAAATACACTGGAGCACCCAGGTATAACTCATACTCTGATTCTACTAAGAACCTGCTTAATACCCTTGCTAACTTAAGCATTGGAGTCCCTTGAAGGTACTTCCACCCTCCGGTGACGAAGGATCAGCAGCACAGTTAGACCCAACAGGTCAGAGACAACAGCTCTGACCAGTATAGAAGGTCTCATCCGAGATTGACCTACAGTTTCAGGTAACCATCAGAACATTGGCACCGTTATCGAGGAACCTGGAAGTCATCCCATCATCATGGCGGACGACCATGACATCGACCACACTTTGGATCTAGAAGATAGAACACCACACAAAAGCCCGGACACCACACCAAAAGATACTTCCCAACTTAACGACAAGAAGAACTCTCCAAACACGGGAGCCATGGACGCACTTCAAGACCGTTAAAACAACTTGAAGAATAAGTCCTACGTCAACGAGAGGCCGAGAAAGACCTACAAAGAGAAATAAGGCGACGCCGGGAATTAAAGGACAAACTTTTAAAACTTGAAGCCGATATCAAGACCAAAGCCAACCGATCCTCTCCTGAGGATAGCTCCCACAAGGAACAAGATCCATTCACCAAGGAGATCATGAAGACCAAAATCCCAAAAGACTTTAAACTCCCAGACATGACCTTATACGACGGCACTACAGATCTCGGCCATCATCTTAGCAATTTCAGAAGTAGAATGTACCTCACCGATGCCTCAGATGCAGTTCGTTGCAAAGCCGTTCCAACTACTTTGACGAAGACAGCAATTAGATGGTTCGACAATCTACCACCTAAGTCCATCTCGAGTTTCGATGACTTGGCCAAGAAATTTTTGGCTAGATTCTCTATCCAAAAAGACAAAGCTAAACACGCTCCAAGTCTGTTAGGAATCAGGCAAGGAGAATGGGAAATCCTTCGCAACTACATGGAAAGATTCAACAAGACATGCTTGGACATACAGAACCTACCAACAGAGGCCGCCATTATGAGCCTCATTATTGGCTTGCGAGAAGGACCTTTTAGCCAATCTATATAAAAAAATACCCTACATCTCTGAACGAGGTGCAGAAACAAGCAGAGAAGTATATCAACATGGAGGAAAACTCCTGACTAGGAGAGACCTTGAAGGCCGGATTCCTCTCCCGTGATCAGGACAAAGATTCCAAAAAGAAGAAAGATCGACATGGAGAGAAAATCAAAAAATACCACAATTATACCCCCTTAGGGTGTCTCTTGTGGATGTTTACAGAGAGGTTTTGCAACACTGAAAAATACCCCCAGCTCGGCCACTCAAAGGCAAAAAAGGAGGAGGAAATCGGGTTGAATACTGTGAATACCATCGGATCCGTGGGCATTCCACGAATGAGTGCTTCGATTTTAAAAATGTCATTGAAAAACTAATAAGAGAAGGAAAGCTAGATCGATATCTGGCCACCCGCGACGATGAGCAAAGAAAAAGAAGAAGAGCAGAAGATATTGGACAAACCAAGCGATCACCTCGTACACCAGAAAGACATGTCCACATGATACACGGCGAATTCGCCGGGGGAGGAATCTCCAAATCATCTCGCAAAAGATATCTCAAAGACGTATATCATGTTGAAGGGAAGGAAGAAGCACCCGATATCCCCGCGATTACTTTCACCAAAGAAGACGCATCCAGCATCACATCAGGACATGACAATCCCATGGTCATCACTATTATACTGGCAAACGGAAATCTCCATCTCGCGCTGATAGACTAGGGGAGCTCCACTGATATCTTATTCAAAACTGCCTTCGACAAGCTCGGCTTGGAAGAAAAAGAACTTAGAGCATATCCGGACAGCCTGTTCGGACTAGGAGATACCCAGTTCAACCGATGGGATACATCTCGCTACACACAACTTTCGAAAAGGGAAGCCAGTCAAGAATACTCAAGATAGATTACATCGTAGTCGACGTAAGTTCAGCCTACAATGCCCTAATAGGTCGGACAATGTTGAATCAGCTCGGTGCAATAGTCTCAACTCCACATCTATGCATGAAGTTCCCAACCGTAGGGGGAATAGCTACGATAAAAGTAGATCAGAAGATGGCGCACCGCTGTTATAACGAAAGTCTAAACCTCAGAGGTAGAGAAGAAGAATTCCACACAATCGAACTCGGGGGAGTCCAGAGACGGGAAGAACTCTGCCCACAACCCAAATGTGAAATAGAGAAACTCCAGATTGGGGATACCCGAGACCAAATGACCAATATTGGCACACTCCTAAAAGGAGACATAAAAGAATCACTCATACAGTTTCTACGGGATAATTTCGACCTCTTTGCGTGAAAGGCCGCAGAGATGCCAGGCATAGATCCTAAGTTAATGTGCCACAAGCTAGCAGTCTACCCAGGATCTTGGCTGGTACAACAGAGGCGTAGAAAGCTGGGACCAGAATGCTCTCAAGCTGTGGAAGAGCAGGTACAAGCTCTACTGGAGGCAGGTTTCATAAGAGAAGTCAAATACCCACTATGGCTTGCTAATGTTGTCTTGGTGAAAAAATCAAACGGAAAGTGGCGAATGTGCACCGACTACATCGATCTCAACAAAGCCTGCCCAAAAGATCCTTATCCACTTCCAAGCATCAACGCATTGGTCAATGCCTCCTCTGGATATAAATACCTCTCCTTTTTGGACGCATACTTGGGATACAACTAAATCCCAATGTATCCACCCGACCAAGAAAAAAACCTCATCCTTAACCCTAAAGGCAAACTACTGCTACATTGTCATGCCCTCCGGTCTTAAAAATGTGGGAGCCACTTATCAAAGATTAATGAATAAGGTTTTTTCGGATCACATCGAAAAAATCATGGAAGCCTACGTGGATGACATGCTAGTAAAGACCCAAAACGAAGGGATGTTATTATCCGACCTGATCCAAGTATTCGACACTATAAGACGGCATGGCATGCGACTCAATCCCGCAAAATGCACCTTCGCAGTAGAAGCCGGTAAATTCTTGGGTTTTATGATCACACAGAGAGGAATCGAGCTAAACCCGGATAAATGCCGGGCCATACTCGACATGAAAAGTCCGATTTGTGACTATGCCACTCCAAGGAAAGGAAAGGAGTTTGAATGGACAGCAGAGTGCGAGCAAGCCTTCCAAGATTTCAAAAGATTCTTAGGACAGCCACCTATACTAACTCGACCACGGGAAGGAGAGCCACTCATAGTGTACCTCGCGGTCGGAAGTCGGGCGATAGCCTCAGCACTAGTCCGAGAAGACGACAGCGGGCAACAGCCCGTGTACTTCATCAGCAAAGCATTACAAGGATCCGAGCTAAACTACTAGAAAATAGAAAAGTTTTCTTACGCTCTCATACTAACATCATGACGACTTCACCCATACTTCTAGGCCCACACCATTAAAGTTCAGACCAACCAGCCTATAAAAGAGATCTTACAGAAAATAGACCTGGCGGGCAAAATCTTGCAATGGGTAGTCGAGTTGTCCGAATTTGATCTTCAATACGAAGCTCAGATGGCCATCAAATCACAATACCTGGCCGACTTCATTGCGGAGTTCACAGAC
Source organism: Arachis duranensis (assembly GCF_000817695.3). NCBI lineage: Eukaryota > Viridiplantae > Streptophyta > Magnoliopsida > Fabales > Fabaceae > Arachis > Arachis duranensis. The sequence goes on from NC_029781.3 coordinate 63,418,662, forward strand.
ATACCGGAAATCCCCACAGAATGGAATCTCTATGTGGATGGTTCCTCAAATAAAACGGGGAGCGGCGCGGGTGTGATAATTGAAAGCGACCAGGGAACCCAAATCGAACTCTCCCTCAAATTTAGATTCCCTGCCTCAAACAATCAAGTGGAATACGAAGCACTACTAACTGGTTTGAAGCTGGCTAGGGAGATTGGAGCTCAAAAGCTTATCATCTTCAGCGACTCACAGGTAGTTACTTCACAAATAGCAGGAAGCTACCAAGCCAAAGACCCCATCATGAAAAAGTACTTGGACAAAATCGGAGAACAGCTCGGACAATTCAGAGAATATGAGGTCCACCACATACCCCGAGAACAGAATGCCCGAGCTGACGCACTCTCAAAACTAGCCAGCACCAAACCAGGGGGCAACAATAGAAGCCTCATCCAAGAATTTCTACAGAATCCGTCAATCTCAGAAGAAGAAAAAGTCCTGGCCATAATAGGTCGCGATAAAGGTTGGATGACTCCCATAATTAACTACCTCAAAACAGAAGCACTCCCCACATAGGAAAAGGAGGCAAAGAGGTTGAAACGGGAGGCACAATATTACACTATCATAAATAATACTCTATTCAAAAGAGGGATTTTAATACCACTACTAAAATGCATGCCGACTTCCAACACAAGGGAAGTCCTAGAAGAAGTACACAGTGGCATTTGTGGCAATCACCTCGGAGCGCAGGCACTTACCAAAAAAGTACTTCGGGTAGGATTTTATTGGCCAACTCTACAAAAGGAAGCCATAGAATTTGTAAAGACATGTTCATCATGTCAGAAACATGCCAACTTTCACATCGTTCCACCAGAGGAACTCATCAGCGTGACCTCACCTTGGCCATTCACAAAATGGGGACTCGATCTTCTCAGACCCTTTCCTCAAGGATCGGGACAAGTCAAATTCTTCATAGTGGAAATAGACTACTTCACAAAGTAGATTGAGGAAGAACCCTTAGCTAATGCCACTGCTCAAAGAAGTCAAAATTTCCTATATAGAAGCATCGTCACAAGGTTAGGGGTTCCATACTCCATCACCACAGACAATGGTACTCAGTTCACAGGCGCAGGTGATGAGCGGATAATTTGTATGCTTTTTGGCATTGTTTTTAGTATGTTTTTAGTATGATCTAGTTAGTTTTTAGTATATTTTTATTAGTTTTTAGTTAAAATTCACTTTTCTGGACTTTACTATGAGTTTGTGTGTTTTTCTGTGATTTTAGGTATTTTCTAGCTGAAATTGAGGGACCTGAGCAAAAATCTGATTCAGAGACTAAAAAGGACTGCAGATGCTGTTGGATTCTGACATCCCTGCACTCGAAGTGGATTTTTTGGAGCTACAAAAGCCCAATTGGCGCGCTCTCAATGGCTTTGGAAAGTAGACATCCTGAGCTTTCCAGCAATATATGATAGTCCATACTTTGCCCAAGATTTGATGGCCCAAACCGGCG
>NC_029781.3:63420358-63420748 GCF_000817695.3 Arachis duranensis
TTTTTATGTCATTTACTCATCTCTGTACACCCTAGGCTACTAGTTCTCTATAAGTAGGACCTTTTACTATTGTATTTAGAATCTTTGGGATCTTTGGACATCTAGTTCTTAGATCATTGGGAGGCTGGCCTCACGGCCATGCCTAGACCTTGTTCTTATGTATTTTCAATGGTGGAGTTTCTACACACCATAGATTAAGGTGTGGAGCTCTGCTGTACCTCGAGTTTTAATGCAATTACTATTGTTCTTCTATTCAATTCCGCTTGTTCTTGTTCTAAGATACCACTTGTTCTTCAACTTGATGAATGTGATGATCCGTGACACTCATCATCATTCTCACCTATGAACGTGTGCCTGACAACCACCTCCGTTCTACCTTAGATTGGGTTG
>NC_029781.3:63421070-63430710 GCF_000817695.3 Arachis duranensis
CGTTGAACATTTCCACTGAGAGGATGGGAGGTAGCCACTGACAACGGTGAAACCCTTGCATAAGCTTGCCATGGAAAGGAATAAGAAGGATTGGATGAAGACAGTAGGAAAGCAGAGAGACGGAAGGGACAAGTATCTTCATACGCTTATCTGAAATTCCCACCAAATAATTACATAAGTATCTCTATCTTTATCTTTATGTTTTATTCGTATATCACCCATATTCATTTGAGTTTGCCTGACTAAGATTTACAAGGTGACCATAGCTTGCTTCATACCAACAATCTCTGTGGGATCGACCCTTACTCGCGTAAGGTTTATTACTTGGACGACCCAGTACACTTGCTGGTTAGTTGTGCGAAGTTGTAGTGATCACAATTTTGTCCACCAGCAGGCTTCAAAAAACTAGCGGCCGACTTGAATATAAGACAACAATTCACCTCTGTTGAACATCCCCAAGCCAATAGACAAGCTGAAGCTGCCAATAAAGTCATACTGGCTGGGCTAAAGCGGAGGTTACAGGATGCAAAAAGAGCCTGGGCCGAGGAGCTCCCACAGGTCTTATGGGCATACCGAACAACCCCACATTCCAGCACTAAGGAATCACCTTTCTGATTAGCATATGGAATGGAGGCAATGATCCCAGTAGAGATTGAAGAAAGGTCACCTAGAGTGATCCACTATAGCGAAGAAGCCAACTCCAGACTTCAAAGGGAAGAGCTCGGATAAGGGAAGATGCATTAAAATGACAAATGGCTTCTAGATACAATCAAAAGGTAATACATGGGGCCTTTGCTGAGGACAACCTCATTCTAATCCGAAATGACATTGGAACAACTCGACCTGGAGAAGGAAAGCTGGCAGCAAACTGGAAAGGACCCTACCGAGTCATAGAAGTGCTGGGAAAAGGCTACTATAGTTAGGGATGATAAAGGACCTTGGGATGATAAAAGACCTTGGGACAAGGCGCACTCTTTTTCCTGAAAAGGTTTTTTAATGAGGCACCGAGCCAAGACCTACAAATCACTCGACTTAGGGAATTGACCCCCCACATATATATATATTTGCATTTTCTTTTAATAAAATCTGTTTAGATCTTCTACGAACGCACAAGCCGCATTACTCTGAAACATTCGTCGTCCGATTATAAAGCTATAGATCGACAGAAAGTGTTCATACCCTGGGTCAAGCTGTTCGACCCGGGATGTTTAGTGACAAGCCGACCGAACTCTTCAGGTCAGACTATTCGACCTCTTCTCAAAGAGCTCGGCCAAATCGCCAAAGGAGCCCAAAGCAGGCCCAAAACGAAGGAACACAGCCCAATCTAAAGGCAGCTAAAGCCCAGAAAAATAAAGGCGGTTCCGCTAAAGATAAGATGACTTCACTCAAAGATAAGATAAGATAAGATAAGATAACTATCTTATCTCCAGAGAGGTCACTCCTCACCATTATAAATACACTGGAGCACCCAATCATACTCTGATTCTACTCAATACCTGTTTAATACCCTTACTAACTTAAGCATCGGAGTCCTTTGCAGGTACCCCACCCTTCGGTGACAAAGGATCAGCAGCATTCTCAATTCCACAAGTCGGACACACCAGCTCCGGCCGCTATACACCTGCCAGACACGTCGGCTCCAACCAGCACAGAAGATCTCGTCTGAGATTGACCTACAGTTTTAGGTAACCCTCGGAACATTGACGCCGTTGCCGGGGAACCTGGAAGTCATCCCATCACCATGGTGGACGACCATGACAACGACCACGATTCGGATCAGGAGGATAGAATGCCGCATAAAAATGCGGACACTACAACAAAGGATACTCCTCAACTCAACAACGGAAAGAATTCTCCAAACACGAGAGCTATGGAGGCCCTTCAAGACCGTTTGAAACAACTTGAAAAAGAAGCCCTACATCAACGAGAGGCTGAGAAAGACCTACAAAGGAAGATAAGGCGACGCCGAGAGTTAGAAGATAAGCTCTTAAAACTCGAAGCCAGTCTCAAAACCAAGATGGCTCGATCCAGTCACGAAGATAGCCCTCACAAAGATCAAGACCCATTCACCAAAGAGATCATGAAAGCTAAAGGTCCCAAAGGACTTCAAAGCTCCAGACATGACTCCGTACGACGACACATCAGATCCAAGCCATCATCTTAGCAATTTCAGAAGCAGGATGTATCTCACGGAGGCCTCAGATGCAATCTGTTCATACCCTGGGTCGAGATGACCGACCCGGGATGCTCGACAGACAAAGCGACCGACCTCTTCAGGTTCGGACAACCCGACCTCTTGTCAAAAGAGCTCGGCCAAATCGACAGGAAAGCCCAATAAATGGCCCAAATAGAGGAACACGACCCAAATCCAAAGGCAATCCCAACCTACAGAGATAAAGGCGGTTCCCTTGAAGATAAGCTGACTACATTCAATACCTGCTTAATACCATTGCTAACTTAAGCATCGGAGTCCCTTGCAGGTACCCCCCACCCTCCGGGGACGAAGGATCAGCACCATCACCAAGTCCAACAAGTCGGACACGGCGGCTCCAGCCACCATCATTAAGTCGGACACAACAGCTCCGACCAGCACAGAAGATCTCGTCCGAGATTGACCTACAGTTTTAGGTAACCCTCGGAACATTGGCGCCATTAAGGTTCGAACTAACTAGCCCATAAAAGGAATATTGCAGAAAACAAATCTGGCAGGCAGAATTCTGCAATGGGCAGTCGAGTTGTCAGAATTTGACCTCCAATATGAAGCTCGGACGACCATCAAATCATAGTATATGGCCGACTTTATCGCAGAATTCACAGATGCCCTAGAAACCCCCACAGAATGGAATCTTTACGTGGATGTTTCTTCAAATAAAACTGGAAGCGGCGCAGACGTGATAATAGAAAGCGACCAAGGAACCCAAGTTGAGCTCTCCCTCAAGTTTAGGTTCCCGGCCTCAAACAACCAGGCAGAATATGAAGTATTATTAGCTGGTTTGAAGCTGGCTAAAGAGGTCGGAGCTCAAAAACTCAACATTTACAGTGATTCAAAAGTGGTCACATCACAAATAATAGGGAGCTACCAAGCCAAAGATCCTACCATGAAAAAATATTTGGATAAAAGCAAGGAACAGCTCGGACAAATCGAGGAGTATAAAATCTGCCACATACCCCGTGAACAAAACGCCTGAGCTGATGCACTCTCAAAACTAGCCAGCACCAAACCAGGGGGCAACAATAGGAGCCTCATCCAGGAAATGTTACAAAACCCGTCAATCTCGGAAGAAGAAACAGTCCTGACTATAACAAGTCAGGACCAAGGATGGATGACCCCCATAATCAACTACCTCAAAACAGGAACGCTCCCCACAGAAGAAAAGGAGGCAAAGAGGTTAAAAAGGGAGGCACAGTACTACACCATCATAAACAACATCCTGTACAAAAGAGGAATCTCAACACCTTTACTAAAATGCGTGCCGACCTCCAACACAAGGGAAATGCTAGAAGAAATACACGGCGGCATTTGTGGCAATCATCTCGGAGCACGAGCTTTCACTAAAAAAGTACTCCGAACGGGATTTTATTGGCCAACTCTACAGAAAGAAGCTACAGAATTTGTAAAGACATGTCCACCATGTCAGAAGCATGCCAACTTTCACATCGCCCCGCCAGAAGAGCTCATTAGCGTGACCTCGCCTTGGCCATTTGCAAAATGGGGACTCGATCTTCTCGGCCCCTTCCCACAGGGATCAGGACAAGTTAAATTCCTCATAGTAGGGTTAGATTACTTTACAAAGTGGATCGAGGCAGAGCCCCTAGCCAATGCCACCGCTCAGAGAAGCCGGAAATTCTTATATAGAAACATTGTCACAAGGTTCGGGGTTCCATATTCAATAACCACAGACAATGGCACTCAATTCACAGATGCAGGCTTCAGAAAACTAGTGGCTGACTTGAATATAAAGCACCAGTACACCTCCGTTGAACATCCACAAGCCAATGGACAGGCTGAAGCTGCTAACAAAGTCATATTGGCCGGATTAAAACGGAGATTACAAGATGCAAAGGGAGCCTTGGCAGAGGAGCTTCCACAGGTTCTATGGGCATATCGAACGACGCCACATTCGACCACAAAGGAATCCCCTTTCTAATTAGCATACGGAATGGAGGCAATGATCCCGGTAGAAATTGAAGAAGGATCACATAGAGTAGTCCATTATAATGAGGGAGCAAACTCCCAACTTCAGAAGGAAAAACTCGACCTATTACCTGAAATCCAGGAAAGAGCTCGGATTAGAGAAGAAGCTCTAAAAATGTCGAATGGCTTCTAGATATAATCAAAGAGTAGTACCAAGAAGTTTCGCTGAGAACGATCTCATCTTAATCCAAAATGACATTGAAACAACTCGGCCCGGAGAAGGGAAGCTGGTAGCAAACTGGAAAGGACCCTACCGAGTCATAGAAGTACTTGGGAAGGGCTACTACCGACTGTCCAAACTCGATGGATGAGAGCTTCCCAGATCATGGCACGCCTGCAACCTAAGAAGGTACTACAGCTAGAAAAGGCAAGGCAATGGATCTTATTAGTGGATGTGCTCTTTTTCCTAAGATCTCATCATTTGATGCACTCTTTTTCCTGAAAAAGGTTTTTTAATGAGGCACCATGTTGAGATCTAGGTCATGCCCGACTTAAAGGGATAAGAAAATTCCCACATGTATATATTTGCATTTTTTCTTTGAATAAAGTCTATGTAGATATTCTACAAAGAATCCAAGATGCATTAATCTGAAGCATTCATCGTCCGATTATAAAGCGACAGGTCGGCAGAAAGTGAAAAACAATTTCACTGCGCGACCACGATAAAGATAAATCATCCGATAAAGGTGAAAATGCGATTCACCCAAAGGACGATCTAGAGATGACAACCACTTTCTACAAATCGGCAAAGATGAACACAGAATAATGTAAGAAGTTATCGAAAGTGATCTAAAAAAGAACCTGACGAGGTCTTACGGATCGCTAAAATAATAACTTAAGGACTGGTCGACCGTTAAGAAGTCGCGACATAACCAAGTCGGACTCCTATCACTAAAAAAGTTATACAAGAAGTCCCTGAAAGAGATCTGACAAAGATCCAAGAAAGAGGACTACGAAAAATAACTTAAAGGAGACCGACATAACCAAGTCGGACTCCTACCACTAAAAGTTATTCGAAGTAGTCCCTGAAAGAGATCTGACAAAGATCCAAGAAAGAGGACTACAAAAAATAACTTAAAGGAGACCGACATAACCAAGTCGGACTCCTATCACTAAAAAGTTATACAAGTAGTCCCTGAAAGAGATCTGACAAAGATCCAAGAAAGAGGACTACAAAAAATAACTTAAAGGAGACCAACATAACCAAGTCGGACTCCTATCACTAAAACGTTATACAAGTAGTCCCTGAAAGAGATCTGACAAAGATCCAAGAAAGAGGACTACAAAAAATAACTTAAAGGAGACCGGCGTAACCAAGTCGGACTCCTACCACTTAAAAGTTATGCAAAGTAGTCCCTAAAAGAGATCTGACAAAGATCCAAGAAAGAGGACTACAAAAAATAACTTAAAGGAGACCGGCATAACCAAGTCGGACTCCTACCCCTCAAAGTTATCAAAGTAATCCCTGAAAAGAGACCTAAACAAAGGTCCAAAAAAAGAGGATTACAGAAATAACTAAAAGAGGGACCAGCGCAAAAGACCCATCAAGAAACAAGTTGGACTCCTGAGTCACAACCTCAAAGGATCAAAACTACAAACAAATAAAATAAAACAATCCGAGGAGGTCAAGCTGCAAGATTTCAATCATCAGCAACCCGAGTAGAGAAGCAGACTCTCTCGTCAAAAGAGGGCGGGACAAGTTCATAGTTCTTCTCATCAATAGAATTACTACAGACACTATGGAATTGCCTAAGTTGCGCTCAAAATTCGGAATCAACCAAAGAGACACACAAAAGAACCATCAAGTCCACCCAATCAGCCATGCCCTTGGGAACACGGGAAGGCATCTCAACAACGTTATTGCGAGAAGACATGAGGCCAACTAAATCCTACAAAGAGAAAAGAAAAATGGATTACTTTAAAAAACATCTCGGATGAAAGGCGAAACAACTCGACGGATGGACAAACAGAAAAGGAAAACCCCAAGACTCAAAAAAGCCCTGGAGCATCCTTTGGAGGCAACAACAAAACAAGGTTTCAAAGCTTACATCTCTCAAAAGAAGATCTCAAGCAATAGACAAGAAAGTTAGAAAGTCACTATCTTTTTACAGTCTATCAGCAAAAAAGCATCATCAAACATCAAACATGCCAAAATCGACAAAAGACGTAACCTTTTTTGAAAAAACCAAAACAAATATCGCAGCAAATAGGGAAAACCATCAACAGGAAAGACGAAAAGGTTCATGCAAAAGGCGAAAAAACTCCCAGAGAATACAAAACACAAGATCATAGAAAGATCCAAGCTTTTTCGAACATGCAGCCAAAATATCAAAAACAAAGCAACGAAAGTGAGAAAGATGTAAACAGAACCAACCTGAAAAAAGCAAGAAGCTTCGAAAAGAGTTGAAGATGCGGAGACGGAATCGCCGGACCACTGAGTAACACCACAAAACGCAAAGGCAAGCTATAAGTGAAGAACAGGAAGCGAGAGAACAAAAGGAGAAGTTACAAACCAAAAATGAAAAAGAGAAACCGTTTCTGACGGCGAAAATACAAAATAAAAGCCAAGGGAAATGGGGCAATTAATACCAATTAATGAAGGTATCAAACCTTCATACGTTCCCAAGAACAAAGCGCTAATATAAAAGCACGCATTTTTAGAGAAAAACGTTCCACATTCAAAAGGCTCTACAAAGAAAGGAATCGACAAAATCTCGAGTTCGACTTCACTATAAAAACTCGAAAACTCTACCGTAAAAAGACCGAGCTCGAGCAGGGGCACTGTTCATACTCTGGGTCGAGATGACCGACTCGGGATGCTCGACAGACAAAGTGACTGACCTCTTCAGGTTCGGACAACCCGACCTCTTGTCAAAAGAGCTCGGCCAAATCGACAGGAAAGCCCAATAAAGGGCCCAAATAGAGGAACATGACCCAAATCCAAAGGCAATCCCAGCCTACAGAGATAAAGGTGGTTCCCTTGAAGATAAGCTGACTACATTTAAGATAAGATAAGATAAGATAAGATAACTAACTTATCTTATCAGAAAGGTCAGCCTCCGCTACTATAAATACACTGGAGCACCCAGGTATAAGTCATACTCTGATTCTACTCAATACCTGCTTAATACCCTTGCTAACTTAAGCATCAGAGTCCCTTGCAGGTACCCCCCACCCTCCGGGGACGAAGGATCAGCACCATCACCAAGTCCAACAAGTCGGACACGGCGGCTCCAGCCACCATCATTAAGTCGGACACAACAGCTCCGACCAACACAGAAGATCTCGTCCGAGATCGACCTACAGTTTCAGGTAACCCTCAGAACACAATCCGTTATTCTCTATCCAGAAGGACAAAGCCAAACACGCATTGAGCCTATTAGGGATCAAGCAAGGAGATCGAGAGAGCCTTCGCAACTACATGGAAAGATTCAACAAAACATGTCTGGGCATACAAAGTCTGCCAACAGAAGCAGCTATCAGGGGCCTCATCAATGGTCTACGAGAGGGACCTTTTAGTCACTCCATATCAAAGAAACTTCCCACATATCTGAACGAGGTGCAAGAATGAGACAAGAAGTACATCAACATGGAGGAAAACTCTCGACTAGGAGAGATCTCAAAAACCGAACATTCCTACTCCTCCTGGGATAAGGATAAAGAGTCCAAGAAAAAAGAAGATCAACATGGAGAGAAGCCTAGAAAATACCACAATTACACCCCTTCGAGTGTCTCTTGTGGATGTCTACCGAGAAATATGCAACACTGAGAAGATCCCACAACCTCGCCCAATCCAAAACCAAAAAGGTCGGACGCGTTGAAGGTCCACCTCACACCAACGAGGTCGGATGCGTTGAAGGTCCACCTCACACCAACAAGGTCGGACGTGTTGAAGGTCCACCTCACACCGAAGAGGTCGGACGCGTTGAAGGTCCACCTCACACCAAAGAGGTCGGACAAAGTTGAAGGTTCATCTCACACCAAAGTAGTCGGACAAGTTGAAGGTCCACCTCACCCCAAAGAGGTCGGATGAGTCGAACGCCTCACACCAAAGAGATCGGACGAGTTGAACGTCCACCTCACACTCCAGAGAGACATGTTCATGAAGGATTCGCAGGAGGAGGGATCTCTAAATCATCTAACAAAGGACACCTCAAAGAGGGATATTAAGGAAGGGAGAGAGGTTTGAATAGGACAACGGGGTGCAAACAAGCCTTTCGAGATTTCAAAAATTCTTGGGGCGACCACCCATTCTTACCCGACCAAGGGAAAGTGAAAAGCTCATATTATACCTCGTAGTGGGAAGTCGGGCAATAGCCTCATCACTAGTTACAGAAGACAAAAGTGGGCAACAACCCGTCTACAAGTGGCCGAACTAAACTATCAAAAGATAGAAAAGTTTTCCTACGCTGGTGCACGAAATTGTGATCACTACAACTCAAATAATCCCCGGTGATGAATCCAAAAACTTGGTGTTCAATACCATGGCATAAACACAACTTCGCACAAATAACCAGCAAGTGTACTGGGTCGTCCAAGTAATAAACCTTACGCGAGTAAGGGTCGATCCCACAGAGATTGTTGGTATGAAGCAAGCTATGGTCACCTTGTAAATCTTAGTCAGGAAAACTCAAATGGTTATGAATGATGAATAAAACATAAAGATAAAGATAGAGATACTTATGCAATTCATTGGTGGGAATTTCAGATAAGCGTATGGAGATGCTGTGTTCCTTCCGTCTCTCTGCTTTCCTACTGTCTTCATCCAATCCTTCTTACTCCTTTCCATGGCAAGCTTATGTAGGGTTTCACCATTGTCAGTGGCTACCTCCCATCCTCTCAGTGAAAACATTCCTATGCTCTGTCACAGCATGGCTAATCATCTGTCGGTTCTCGGTCAGGCCGGAATAGAATAAGTGAGAATGATGATGAGCGTCACATAATCATCACATTCATCAAGTTCTTGGGTGAAAATGAATATCTTAGAACAAGAATGAGCCAAATTGAATAGAAGAACAATAGTAATTGCATTAATACTCGAGGTACAGCAGAGCTCCACACCTTAATCTATGGTGTGTAGAAACTCCACCGTTGAAAATACATAAGAACAAGGTCTAGGCATGGCCGAATGGCCAGCCTCCCAATGATCTAAGAACTAGATGTCAAAAGATGATCCTAAGATCGAAAAATTATCAAAAGATGAAAATACAATAGTAAAAGGTCCTACTCATAGAGAACTAGTAGCCTAGGATTTACAGAGATGAGTAAATGACATAAAAATCCACTTCCGGGCCCACTTGGTGTGTGCTTGGGCTGAGCATTGAAGCATTTTCGTGTAGAGACTCTTCTTGGAGTTAAACGCCAGCTTTAGTGCCAGTTCCGGCGTTTAACGCTGGGAATTCTGAAAGTGACTTTGAACGCCGGTTTGGGCCATCAAATCTTGGG
>NC_029781.3:63438799-63439151 GCF_000817695.3 Arachis duranensis
ATGAGATGAGGAAAGGCTAACCTTGCCAAGGTAGAGGACTTGTCCGCCACCTTATAAAGTTCTTGGGCTATAACCTCATAAACTTCTATTTCTTCTCTAATCATGATGCTATGAATCATGATGGCCCGGTCTATAGTAACTTCGGACCGGTTGCTAGTGGGAATGATTGAGCGTTGGATGAACTCCATCCTTTTCTTAGTGATGGGCTTGAGGTCATGCCTTCTCAGTTGAACCGGCTTCCCTCTTGAATCTCTCTTCCATTGGGCGCCCTCTTCACAAATGTTTATGAGGACTTGGTCCAACCTTTGATCAAAGTTGACCCTTCTAGTGTAAGGGTGCTCATCTCCTTGCG
>NC_029781.3:63439296-63440055 GCF_000817695.3 Arachis duranensis
GTTCTTGGTGATCCATGCATTGGCATAGAACTTTTGAACCATTAAGATTCTGACTTGTTGAATGGGGTTGGTAAGAACTTCCCAACCTCTTCTTCGGATCTCATGTTGGATCTCCGGATATTCACCCTTTTTGAGTGAAAAAGGGACCTCGGGGATCACCTTCTTCAAGAACACAACTTCATAGAAGTGGTCTTGATGTACCTTTGAGATGAATCTCTCCATCTCCCATGACTCGGAGGTGGAAGCTTTTGCCTTCCCTTTTCTCTTTCTAGAGGTTTCTACGGCCTTGGATGCCATAAATGGTTATGGAAAAACAAAAAGCAATGCTTTTACCACACCAAACTTAAAATGTTTGCTCGTCCTCGAGCAAAAGAAGAAAGAAGAGAGTAGAAGAAGAAGAAATGAGGGGAAAGGTGATGGCTTTTGTTTTCGGCCAAGAAGGGGAGAAGTGGTGTGTATGTTGTGTGAAGATAAAGGAGTGAAGGAGGGTATATATAGGAGAGGGGGAAGGGAGGGTTCGGTCATGTGAGGGTGGGTTTGGGTGGGAAAGTGGTTTGAATTTGAATGGTGAGGTAGGTGGGGTTTTATGAAGGATGGATGTGAGTGGTGAAGAGAAAGATGGAATTTGATAGGTGAGGGGTTTTTGGGGAAGAGGTGTTGAGGTGATTGGTGAATGGGAGACGAAGAAGAGAGAGATTGGTGGGGTAGGTGGGGATCCTGTGGGGTCCACAGATCCTGAGGTGTCAAGAAAAAGTCATC
>NC_029781.3:63440245-63440543 GCF_000817695.3 Arachis duranensis
TCTGGCGTTAAACGCCCAGAATGGTGCCAGACTGGGCGTTAAACGCCCATCTGCTAGCCTCACTGGCGTTTAAACGCCAGAGGTGCGTCCTCCAGGGTGTGCTGTTTTTCTTCCTGTTTTTCATTCTGTTTTTGCTTTTTTCATTGATTTTGTGACTTCTCATGATCATCAACCTACAAAAAAATAAAATGTACAAAAGAGAAATAGATAAAATATAACATTGGGTTGCCTCCCAACAAGCGCTTCTTTAATGTCAGTAGCTTGACAGAGGGCTCTCATGGAGCCTCACAGATGCTCA
>NC_029781.3:63440774-63441515 GCF_000817695.3 Arachis duranensis
CTTAAACACCAAGGATTCTTCATTCACTTGAATGATCAACTCTCCTCTATCAACATCAATCACAGCTCTTGCTGTGGCTAGAAAGGGTCTGCCAAGGATGATGGATTCATCCATGCACTTCCCAGTCTCTAGGACTATGAAATCAGTAGGGATGTAATGGTCTTCAACTTTAACCAGAACACCCTCTACAAGTCCATGGGCTTGTTTTCTTGAATTGTCTGCCATCTCTAGTGAGATTTTTGCAGTTTGCACCTCAAAGATCCCTAACTTCTCCATTACAGAGAGAGGCATGAGGTGGAATCTCTATGGTCTCTAGGTGAGCCTCAGATTCCTTAGGTTCCTCAGTTTGGAACTCCTTTTTGTTCAGAGGACATCCCAGGAGGTCTTCCTCAGTGGGATTCATGTTCTTCTCCTCCTCTTTGGATTCGGCCATTGTGATTATGTCAATGGCCTTGCACTCTCTTTTTGGATTCTCTTATGTATTGCTTAGGAGAGTACTAGGAGGGGTTTTAGTGATTTTCTTGCTCAGCTGACCCACTTGTGCCTCCAATTTTCTAATGGAGGACCTTGTTTCAGTCATGAAACTTTGAGTGGTTTTGATCAGATCAGAGACCATGGTTGCTAAGTCAGAGTTATTCTGATTAGAACTCTCTGTCTGTTGCTGAGAAGATGATGGAAAAGGCTTGCTATTGCTAAACCTGTTTCTTCCACCATTATTATTGTTGAAACCTTGTTGGGGTT
>NC_029781.3:63443022-63444637 GCF_000817695.3 Arachis duranensis
GAACAAGAAAATGTGGAATCCTCTATGTCACAGTATAGAGATTCCTTTAGGTGTCAGAGGAAAAGAAAAGTAGAAGACAGAAGTAAAATTCGAACTTATCAAAGAAGATGGAGTTTGAATTTTGCATTAAGGGATAGTGTTAGTCCATAAATAGAAGGATGTGAGAAGGAGGGAAGTAATTTTCGAAAATTAAGTAAAAGAGTTTGAAAACATTTTGAAAAATACTAATTGATTTTCGAAAATAAAAGTGGAAAAGAAATCAAGTGATTTTTGAAAAAGATTTTGAAATTAGAAATCAGAAAGATTTGATTGAAAACTATTTTGAAAAAGATGTGGTTAAGAAGATATGATTAGTTTTAAAAAGATGTGATTGAGAAGATATGATTTTGAAAAATTAAAAACTTGACTAACAAGAAAAGATATGATTCAAACATTAAACCTTTCTCAACAGAAAAGGGAACATACTTGAAATGTTGAATCAAATCATTAATTGATAGTAAGTATCTTTGAAAATAGAAATAAATTGATTTTGAAAAAGATTTGATTGAAAAATTGATTTGAAAAAAGATTTGATTTTGAAAAACTTTGAAAACTTGAAAAAAAAATTTGACTTGAAAACAAAATCTTCCCCCTTTAGCCATCCTGGCGTTAAACGCCCAGAATGGTGCACATTTCTAGCCATCCTGGCGTTAAACGCCCAGAATGGTGCACATTTTGGCGTTTAACGCCCAAAATGCTACCCTTTTGGGCGTTAAACGCCCAACCAGGTACCCTGGCTGGCGTTTAAACGCCAGTCTGTCCTTCTTCACTGGGCGTTTTGAACGCCCAGCTTTTTCTGTGCAATTCCTCTGCTGTATGTTCTGAATCTTCAATTCTCTGTATTATTGACTTGAGAGGACACAAACTAAAAATATTTTTGGATTTTTAATAATAAGGAAAAATAAAAATGCAACAAGAATCAAATAACAATGCATGCAAGACACCAAACTTAGCAGTTTGTATACCACTGACACTAACAAGATGAGAATGCATATGAGACACATAAAACACTCAAGTCAATTGAACTTAAAGATCAGAGCACGAAAATCATCAAGAATTACTTGAAGATCCTTAAGACACATGAATGAATGCATGCAATTGACACCAAACTTAAAATGAGACACTAGACTCAAACAAATTTTTTTGGATTTTATGATTTTGCAATTTTTTTTTGTGTTTTTCGAAAATTAAGTGGCAAAAGAATATCAAAATTCTTAATGAGAATTCCAGGAATCAGTGCAATGCTAGTCTAAGACTCCGGTCCAGGAATTAGACATGGCTTCTCAGCCAGCCAAGCTTCCAAAGAAAGCTTCGGTCCAAAACACTAGACATGGCCAGAGGCCAGCCAAGCCTTAGCAGATCACTGCTCCAAAAGCAAGATTGATAAAAATCAACAAGCTCTTGTGATGATAAGTTGAAACCTCGGTCCAATGAGATTAGACATGGCTTCTCAGCCAGCCAGACTTCAACAAATCATCATGAAACTCTAGAATTCATCTTCAAGAATTTCGAAAAAAATAAATACCTAATCTAAGCAACAAGATGAACCGTCAGTTGTCCAAACTTGAACAATCCC
>NC_029781.3:63448045-63457772 GCF_000817695.3 Arachis duranensis
ATGGAGATGCTTTGTCCCTTCCGTCTCTCTGCTTTCCTACTGTCTTCATCCAATCCTTCTTACTCCTTTCCATGGCAAGCTGTATGTAGGGTTTCACCATTGTCAGTGGCTACCTCCCATCCTCTCAGTGAAAATGTTCAACGCACCCTGTCACGGCACGGCTATTCAGCTGTTGGTTCTCGATCATGTCGGAATAGAATCTAGTGATTCTTTTGCGTCTGTCACTAACGCCCCACAATCGGAAGTTTGAAGCTCGTCACAGTCATTCAATCATTGAATCCTACTTAGAATACCACAGACAAGGTTTAGACCTTCCAGATTCTCTTGAATGCCGCCATCAATTCTAGCTTATACCACGAAGATTCCGATTAAAGAATGCAAGAGATAAACATTCAAGCCTTGTTTGCTTGTAGAACGGGAGTGGTTGTCAGGCACGCGTTCATAAGTGAGAATGATGATGAGCGTCACATAATCATCACATTCATCAAGTTCTTGGGTGAAAATGAATATCTTAGAATAAGAATGAGCCAAATTGAATAGAAGAATAATAGTAATTGCATTAATACTCGAGGTACAGCAGAGCTCCACACCTTAATCTATGGTGTGTAGAAACTCCACCGTTGAAAATACATAAGAACAAGGTCTAGGCATGGCCGAGAAGCCAGCCCCCAAAACGTGATCAAAAGATTCAAAGATCTAAAGATGATCTAAGATCCCCCGATAAAAATACAATAGCAAAAGGTCTTATTTATAAAGAACTAGTAGCCTAAGGTTTACAAAAATGAGTAAATGACAAAAAAATCCACTTCAGGGTCCACTTGGTGTGTGCTTGGGCTGAGCATTGAAGCATGCGTTTAACGCTGGGAATTCTGAGGGTGTTTTGAACGCCAGTTTGGGCCATCAAATCTTGGGCAAAGTATGGACTATCATATATTTCTGGAAAGCCCAGGATGTCTAATTTCCAAAGCTGTTGAGAGCGCACCAATTGGGCTTCTGTAGCTCCAGAAAATCCACTTCGAGTGCAGGGAGGTCAGAATCCAACAGCATCTGCAGTCCTTTTCAGCCTCTGAATCAGATTTTTGCTCAGGTCCCTCAATTTCAGCCAGAAAATACCTGAAATCACATAAAAACACAAAAACTCATAGTAAAGTCCAGAAAAGTGAATTTTAACTAAAAACTAATAAAAATATACTAAAAACTAACTAGATCATACTAAAAACATACTAAAAACAATGCCAAAAAGCGTACAAATTATCCGCTCATCATACGCCCTCATATTCTCTTCTCGAGAACTCCGCCCATATTTTCAAGCTCACACTATTAGAGTTCAGACCAACCAGCTCATAAAAGGCATCCTACAGAAAACAGACTTAGCTGGAAGAATCCTACAGTGGGCAATCGAGTTATCCGAATTCGATCTTCGACATGATGCTCGGACAGCCATCAAATCACAGTATCTGGCCGACTTCATTACAGAGTACACTAACACCCCAGGAACTCCTACAAAATGGAAACTGTTCATACCCTGGGTCGAGATGATCGAGTCAGGATGTTCAGTAACAAAGCGACCGACGTCTTTAGGTCAAGCGGACCGACTTCTTTACGAAGAAGTCGACCAAAGCGACAAGAAAAGCCCAAAGAAGGGCCCAACTCAAGGAATACGACCCAGATCCAAAGGCAGCCCAAGCCGATAGAGACAAGGGCGGTTCCATGGAAGATAAGCTGACCTCAACAAGAGATAAGATAAGATAAGATAAGATAACTAACTTATCTTATCCACAGAAGGTCACATTTCACCACTATAAATACACTAGAGTACCCAGGTATAACTCATACTCTGATTCAACATAAAACCTGTTTAATACCCATGCTAACTTAAGCATCGGAGTCTCTTGCAGGTACCCCCACCCTCCGGTGACCAAGGATCAACAGTGTAGCCAGTCTAACAAGTCGGACGCGGCGGCTCCGGCCACCATCAACAAGTCGGACACAGCAGCTCCAACCTGCACGGAAGATCTCATCCGAGATCGACCTCCAGTTTCAGGTAACCCTCGGAACATTGGCACCGTTGCCAGGGAGCCTGGAAGTCATCCCAACACCATGGCGGACAACCGTGACAACGACCACGACTCAGGTTTGGAAGAGAGAACGCCACACAAAAACACGGATACTATACTTAAAGATACTCTGGAATCCAATGGAGACAAAAATTCATCAAATCCAGGGGCGATAGAAGCACTTTAAAATCGATTAAAGCAACTTGAGAAAGAAGCCCAACATCAACACGAAATAGAAGAGGATCTACATCGAGAGATAAGGCGGCACCAAGAATTAGAAGATAAGCTTATGAAACTCAAAGCTGATCTCAAAACTAAAGCTACTCGACCCTCCACAGAGGATAGCTCTCAGAAAGATCAAGATCCATTCACCAGGGAAATTATGAAGACCAAAATCCCAAAAGATTTCAAACTTCCGGATATGACTCTATATGATGGCACCTCGGATCCCAACCACCATCTCAGCAATTTCAGAAGTAAAATGTACCTCACTGACGCCTCAGATGCAGTTCGCTGCAAAGCCTTTCTATCAACTCTTACCAAGACAGCCATTAGATGGTTCGACAACCTACCTCCAAAATCCATTTCAAGTTTTGACGACCTGGCCAAAAAATTCCTGGCCCAATTTTCCATACAAAAGGACAAAGCCAAACACGCACCCAGCCTACTAGGGATCAAGCAAGGAGATCGGGAGAGTCTTTGTAACTACATGGAAAGATTCAACAAAACATGCATGGACATACAAAGTCTACCAATAGAAGCTGCCATCATGGGCCTCATAAATGGCCTACGAGAAGGACCATTTAGCCAATCTATATCAAAGAGGTACCCGACATCCCTAGACAAAGTACAAGAACGGGCGCAGAAGTACATCAACATGGAGGAGAACTCTCGACTTGGGGAAACCTCGAGGTTCGGTTCTACCTACCGAGATAAAGATAAAGAAGCCAAGAAAAAGAAGATTGCTCCGGAGAGAAAATCAAAAAATATCATAACTACACCCCTCTTAGGGTATCCTTGGTAGATATTTACAAAGAAGTCTGCCATACGGAAAAAATACCCCCAGCTCGGCCACTAAAAGGCAAAAGGGGAGAAGGAAATCGGAGCGAATACTGTGAGTATCATCGAGTCCGAGGACATTCCACCAACGAATGCTTTGACTTGAAAAACGTCATAGAGAAATTAGTTAGGGAAGGAAGACTAGATCGGTTCCTGGCCAATCAAGACGAAGAACCAAAAAGAAGAAGAAGGGATGAAGATGCCGGACGATCTGAATGATCACCCCGCACACCAGAGAGACACGTCCACATAATACACGGCGGATTTGCTGGGGGAGGAATCTCTAAATCATCTCGCAAGCGGCACCTCAAAGAAGTATACCATGTCGAAGGAAAGAAGGAGGCACCAGATATCCCAGCAATCACGTTTACCAAAGAAGATGCATCCGGAATCATCCCGGGACACGACGACCCCATGGTCATCACAATCATATTGGCAAACGCCAACCTCCACCGTACATTAATTGACCAAGGAAGCTCCGCCGACATTATATTCAAAACTGCCTTTGACAAGCTCGGCTTAGAGGAAAAAGAGCTAAGAGCATACCCGAACAGCCTGTTCGGACTTGGGGATACCCCAGTACAGCCACTAGGATACGTATCGTTACACACAACCTTTGGAAAGGGGAACCAATCCAGAACACTTAAGATAGACTATATCGTGGTCGACGTAAGCTCAGCCTACAATGCCTTAATAGGTCAGACAACGTTAAATCAACTCGGAGCAATAGTTTCAACTCCACATTTATGTATGAAATTCCCAAGTACAGAAGGGATAGCTACAATAAAAGCAGATCAAAAGATGGCGCGTCGCTGTTATAACAAAAGTCTAAAACTCCGAGGTGAAGGAGGAGAGTTCCACACAATCGAACTCAGCGGAGATCAGAGACGAGAAGAACTCCGCCCATGACCCGAAGGAGAAATAGAAAGAATCCAGATCGAAGACACCTCGGACAAAACAACTAATATTGGCACGATCCTGAAAGGAGACGCAAAAGAATCACTAATACAGTTTCTACGAGATAATGTTGATCTCTTCGCATGGAAAGCTGCCGACATGCCAGGCATAGATCCCGAACTAATGAGCCACAAGCTGGCAGTCTACCCGAGATCCCGGCTGGTACAACAAAGACGAAGAAAACTCGGGCCAGAACGGTCTCAAGCTGTAGAAGAACAAGTACAAGCACTACTAGAGGCAGGGTTCATAAGAGAAGTTAAATACCCACTATGGTTAGCAAATGTCGTCTTGGTGAAAAAGTCAAATGGGAAGTGGCGAATTTGCACCGACTACACCGACCTCAACAAAGCCTGCCTAAAAGACCCTTATCCACTCCCAAGCATTGATGCTCTAGTAGATGCCTCATCAGGATATAAGTATCTCTCATTCATGGACGCATACTCAGGCTACAACCAGATTCTAATGTATCCACCGGATCAAGAAAAAACCTCGTTTCTCACACCAAAAGCGAATTATTGCTATATCGTAATGCCTTTTGGCCTTAAGAATGCGGGAGCCACTTATCAAAGGCTAATGAATAAAGTCTTCTCAAAACACATCGGAAAAATCATGGAGGTCTATGTGGACGACATGTTGATAAAGACACAAAGTAAGGAAACATTATTAACCGACTTGGTTCAAGTGTTCGACACCATACGGAAGCACGACATGCGACTCAACCCGGCTAAATGCACCTTCGCAGTGGAAGCAGGTAAATTTTTGGGCTTTATGCTCACACAAAGAGGAATCGAGGCAAATCCAGATAAATGCTAGGCCATACTCAACATGAAAAGCCCAACCTGCGTCAAAGAGGTACAACAACTCAATGGGAGATTAGCGGCCTTGTCCAGATTCTTAGCAGAGTCAGCAATAAGATCCCTCCCCTTCTACGCTACCTTAAGGAAGGGAAAGAACTTCGAGTGGACAACAGAATGTGAACAAGCCTTCCGAGACTTTAAAGAATTCTTGGGACAGCCCCCCATCCTATCTCGACCACGAGAGGGAGAACCACTCATATTGTACCTCGCAGTAGGAAGTCGGGCAATAGCCTCAGCACTAATCAGAGAATACGAAGGGGGACAACAACCCGTCTACTTCATTAGTAAAGCGTTACACGGGTCAGAGCTGAACTACAAGAAAGTAGAGAAGTTCGCCTACGCTCTGATACTCACATCCCGATGACTTCGTCCATACTTCCAAGCGCACACCATCAAAGTTCGGACCAACCAGCCCATAAAAGGGATACTACAGAAAACAGATCTAGCAGGAAGAATCCTACAGTGGGCAATTGAGTTATCCGAGTTCGACCTCCAATACGAGGCGCGGACAGCCATCAAATCACAATACCTAGCCGACTTCATTGCAGAATTCACGGACACCACGGAAATCCCATAGAGTGGAACATATACGTGGACGGTTCCTCGAATAAAGCTGGAAGCGGTGCATGTGTGATAATCGAAAGCAACCAAGGAACCCAACTTGAGCTTTCCCTGAAATTCGGATTCCCGGCCTCAAACAACCAGGTGGAATATGAAGCGTTATTAGCTGGTTTGAAGCTGGCTAGGGAAGTTAGAGCTCAGAAACTCAACATCTACAGTGACTCACAAGTCGTTACCTCGTAAATAACGGGAAGCTACCAAGCCAAAGATCCTTCCATGAAAAAATATTTGGATAAAACCAAAGAATAGCTCGGACAACTCGGAGAACATAGGATCTGCCACATACCCCGCGAGCAAAATGCCCGAGCAGACGCACTCTCAAAACTAGCCAGCACTAAACCAGGGGGCAACAATAGAAGCCTCATCTAGGAAATATTGCAGAACCCATCAATATCGGAAGAAGAAAAAATCCTAGCCATAACAGGTCAGGATCAAGGATGGATGACCCCCATAATTAACTACCTCAAAATAGAAGTGCTCCCCACAGATGAAAAGGAGGCAAAGAGGTTAAAAAAGGAGGCACAGTACTACACTATCATAAACAACATCCTATACAAAAGAGGAATCTCGACACCATTGTTAAAATGCATACCAACTTCCAATACAAAGGAAGTCTTGGAGGAAGTACACAGCAGCATTTATGGCAATCATCTCGGAGCACAAGCTCTCACCAAGAAGGTGCCCCGGGCGGGATTCTATTGGTCAACTCTACAAAAGGAAGCTACCGAATTTGTAAAGACATGTCCACCATGTCAGAAGCATGCCAACTTTCACATCGCCCCGCCGGAAAAGCTCATCAGCGTAACCTCACCCTGGCCATTTGCAAAGTGGGGACTAGATCTTCTCGGACCTTTTCCCCAGGGATCGGGACAAGTCAAATTCCTCATGGTAGGGGTAGACTACTTCACAAAATGGATCGAGGTAGAACCCCTAGCCAACACCACTGCCCAAAGAAGCCAAAAATTTCTATATAGGAACATTATTACGAGGTTTAGGGTATCATACTCCATCACCACAGACAACGGTACCCAATTTACAGATGCAGGCTTCAGAAAATTAGTGGCCGACCTGAATATAAAACACCAGTTCACCTCCATCAAACATCCCCAAGCCAATGGACAAGCCGAAGCGGCCAACAAAGTTATATTGGCCGGACTGAAACGGAGACTGCAAGAAGCAAAAGGGGCTTGGGCCGAGGAACTTCCACAAGTCCTATGGGCGTATTGAACAACCCCTCATTCTACTACGAACGAATCACCATTCCGATTAGCATACGGAGTGGAGGCAATGATTCTAATAGAGGTTGAGGAAGGATCCCCCCGAGTAGTCCACTACAATGAACAAACCAATTCTCAGCTCCAAAAAGAAGAGCTCAACCTACTTACAGAAATCCAAGAAAAAGCACAGATCAGAGAAGAAGCACTAAAGCGGCGAATGGCTTCTAGGTATAATCAAAAGGTAGTGCCAAGAGGTTTCGCTGAGAATGATCTCATCTTAATCCAAAATGATATCGGAACAACTCGACCCGGAGAAGGAAAGCTGGCAGCTAACTGGAAAGGACCCTACCGAGTCATAGAAGTACTTGGGAAGGGCTACTACAGACTGTCTGAACTCGAAGGACGAGAACTCCCTAGATCATGGCACGCCTGTAACCTAAGAACGTACTATAGTTAGATAAAAGGTCCCATCACAAGATGCACTCTTTTTCCTGAAAAGGTTTTTTAATGAGGCATCAAGATTGAGATTCAATCCGACTTAAGGGTATGAAAAACTCCCGCCTGTATATATATTTGCACTTTCTTTAAATAAAATACATTTCAGATATTCTACAAGTTCTGAAGATGCATTAATCTGAAGCATTCATCGTCCGATTATAAAGCAACAGATCGACAGAAAGTGAAGAACAGATTCAGTATACGATCTCGATAGGAATGATCGACCGACAAAGGTGAAAACATGATTCACCTAAAGATCGATCAAACCGGGATAGAAACCACCATCTACAAATCGGCAAAGATGAACACAGAATAATGCAAGAAGTTATCGAAAGTGATCCCAAAAAAGAACCTGACGAAGTCTTACGGATTGCTATATAATAACTTAAAAAGACTGGCCGATACTAAAAAATCGGACCAAGTCAACCCAAGTTATCAGCAAATCCCTGGAAAGAGGTCTGGCCGACCCTATTAAAGAGGAATTGCTATAACTTAGAAGAGATCGACCTAACAAAGTCGGTCTCCTACAGAACAAGTTGTAAAAGTAATCCCTGAAACAGACCTAACAAAGGTCCAAGAAAGAGGATTACAAAAACAACTCAGAAGAGATCAACCTAACGAAGTCGGTCTCCTACAAAACAAGTTGTAAAAGTAATCCCTGAAAGAGACCTAACAAAGGTCCAAGAAAGAGGATTACAAAAGCAACTCAGAAGAGATCGACC
Source organism: Arachis duranensis (assembly GCF_000817695.3). NCBI lineage: Eukaryota > Viridiplantae > Streptophyta > Magnoliopsida > Fabales > Fabaceae > Arachis > Arachis duranensis. Next base: position 63,456,034 of record NC_029781.3, read on the forward strand.
TAACGAAGTCGGTCTCTTACAAAACAAGTTGTAAAAGTAATCCCTGAAAGAGACCTAACAAAGGTCCAAGAAAGAGGATTACAAAAACAACTTAGAAGAGATCGACCTAACGAACTCGGTCTTCTACAAAACAAGTTGTAAAAGTAATCCCTGAAAGAGACCTAACAAAGGTCCAAGAAAGAGGATTACAAAAACAACTTAGAAGAGATTGACCTAACGAAGTCGGTCTCCTACAAAACAAGTTGTAAAAGTAATCCCTGAAAGAGACCTAACAAAGGTCTAAGAAAGAGGATTACAAAAACAACTTAGAAGAAATCGACCGAACGAAGTCGGTCTCCTACAAAACAAGTTGTAAAAAGTAATCCCTGAAAGAGACCTAACAAAGGTCCAAGAAAGAGGATTACAAAAACAACTTAGACGACCTAACGAAGTCGGTCTCCTACAAAACAAGTTGTAAAAAGTAATCCCTGAAAGAGACCTAACAAATGTCCAAGAAAGAGGATTACAAAAACAACTCAGAAGAGATCGACCTAACAAAGTCGGTCTCCTACAAAATAAGTTATAAAAGTAATCCCTAAAAGAGACCTGGCAAAGGTCCGGGAAAGAGGATTACAAAAATAACTTAGAAGGGGACCAACATAAAAGCGGTTTTGAGGCGCTAAAAATACAAAAGCGAGGAAACCGAGAAACAAATCGGACCCCCCAAAATCACGGCCTCAAAAGGACCCAAGCTACATACAATAAAGTACGAAAGCAATCTAAAGAGGCCAAGCAGCAAGATCCCAACAGATACCATGTCAAAGCACAATAAAGGCATAATACGATAAAGCTTCAAGAGGCCACCAAAATCAACCTTAAAAAGCTACCTTTGTTTTTCAAAATAAAAGTTGTCAGGCAGACAACTAAAAGCATCAGCAGTTAAAGAAGAACAATAAACAAGTTCAAAAGCCCACAAATCGGGATATTTACACAAATATTCAGAAAGAGGATCAGCTAAGATCGGGAGCCTTCCCGGCAGCATCAATACGGGGAGAAGGAGGGCAAGTCTGAAGGGGCACAGCATCTTGATAAACCCCAATTTGACGGTTTATCTTGTATTGAATTTAGAGTATTTTGTAGACCTTTTCTCACATTTACCCAATGAATTAGCATGGTTTTGTATATTCTCCTTTAATTGTGCTTAAGAGTGGAAACATGCTTTTTAGGTCTTAAAATAAATAAATTTAATTCACCTTGATTCCATTAGATACCTTGATATGTTTGTTAAGTTATTTAAGGTTTAGGAGGCAAAGATTGGATCAAGGGAATGAAGAAAGAAAGCATGAAAAGTTGGAGAACTCATGAAGAAATGAAAGAATCGGAAAGCTGTCAAGCCGACCTCTTCGCACTTAAACGGCCATAACCTGAGCTACAGAGGTCCAAATGATGCGGTTCCAGTTGGGTTGGAAAGCTAACATCCAGGGCTTCAAAAAGATATAAGATTTTTCATATTTGCATCGCGCATAGGGGCGCACACGCGCACGGTACGCGGACGCGCCGATGGTGGCACATGACCCACTTAATGCAACACGTGGCCAGCAATTTTAGAAGCCTTATGGGCCCAATCCAACTCATTTCTGATGCTATTTAAGCCAAGGATTGAAGGGGGAAACACATGTGATAGTTACCATTAGTTTAGTTTAGTTTAGTTTAGTAGTTAGAGTTAGTTTCTAGAGAGAGAAGCTCTCACTTCTCTCTAG
>NC_029781.3:63460302-63461312 GCF_000817695.3 Arachis duranensis
TTCTCCATTACTGCAAAACAAGTACTTATTTCATGTTCTTTTACTTTTCACAATCAATCCTGATAATTTCTGATATCCTGACTAAGATTTACAAGATAACCATAGCTTGCTTCAATCCAACAATCTCCGTGGGATCGACCCTTACTCACGTAAGGTATTACTTGGACGACCCAGTGCACTTGCTGGTTAGTTGTGCGGGATTGCAAAAGTGTGATCACAATTTCGTGCACCAAGTTTTTGGCGCCGTTGCCAGGGATTGTTCGAGTTTGGACAACTGACGGCTTATCTTGTTGCTTAGATTAGGATTGTTTTATTTTTGTTGGTTTAGAGTCTTTTAGTTGAGTCTAGTTTCATATTTTAAGTTTGGTGTCAATTGCATGCCTTTGCTTTTCTTTTAATTTTCGAATTTGCATGACCTTAGTCTCTTTTTGATCCATAAAAATTCTAAGTTTGGTGTCCTCTTTGTGTTTTTCCCTTAAAATTTTCGAAAAATTAGTGTTTGATTTTCTAAAAATTTTAAGTTTGGTGTCATTTTGTTGTTTTTCTCTTTCCTCATTTCAAAAGTCAAATCTTTTTCATAAAAATTTTTCAATCATTTCTTTCTAATTGCTAATCTCAAAATCTTTTTAATTAACTAATTGATTCAGTTTTCAATTTGCTTTGATCTTATTCCCTTTTAATTTTCGATTTTTTTTATTTTATTTTCCTTTTGTTTTTATTTCATCTTTCGGTCAATTTTAAAAAAAAAACAAAATTTATCTATTTGCAATCTATATCATTTCCCTTTATCCATTATGGACCTAAGTGGGATTGATCAGTCCAGAAGGACTCTGGGGTCATATGCTAACCCCATTACAGCTGCATATGGGAGTAGCATCTGTACACCTCCCATCAAAGCAAGCAGCTTTGAGCTAAATCCTCAACTCATTATCATAGTGCAGCAAAATTGCCAGTATTCCGGTCTTCCACAGGAAGAACCTACTGAGTTTCTGGCACAGTTTTTACAAATT
>NC_029781.3:63462948-63463481 GCF_000817695.3 Arachis duranensis
CTAGGAAGACCTTTCCTAGCAACTGGACGAACTCTTATTGATGTACAAAAAGGGGAAGTAACCCTGAGAGTCAATGAGGATGAGTTCAAGTTGAATGCTGTAAAAGCTATGCAGCATCCAGACACACCAAATGACTGCATAGGCGCTGACATTATTGACTCTCTGGTAAAAGAGATCAATATGACTGAAAGCCTAGAATCAGAGCTTGAGGACATCTTCAAAGATGCTCAACCTGATCAAGAAGAACCAGAGGAAACAAAGGAATTCTCGAAAATTCCTCAGGAGGAGGATAAACCTCCCAAACCTGAACTCAAACCACTACCACCATCCCTGAAGTATGTATTTCTGGGAGAGGGTGACACTTTTCCAGTGATCATAAGCTCTGCTTTAAATCCACAGGAAGAGGAAGCACTGATTCAAGTGCTAAGGACACACAAGACAGCTCTTGGGTGGTCCATAAGTGATCTTAAGGGCATTAGCCCAGCTAGATGCATGCACAAGATCCTGTTGGAGGATAATGCCAAACCAGTGGT
>NC_029781.3:63464882-63466096 GCF_000817695.3 Arachis duranensis
GTAACTGTGACAGTTGCCAAAGAGCTGGTAACTTGCCTCACGGATATGCCATGCCTCAACAAGGGATATTAGAGATAGAATTGTTTGATGTATGGGGCATTGACTTCATGGGGCCATTCCCACCATCATACTCAGTTGAATTAGTTTGATGTGGTGACAATAATTTTTGTTTTCCGAATGAATGCTTGAACAGTGCATATGTCTCTTGAATTGGGGACTCTAGCAAAGCTGGGTCACAATCTGAAAAGGTTCACCCAATTATGTGTCTGTGGCATGTATGTATCCGGTGGTAATATTGGAAAACAGAGTGCTTTGGGCCACAGCCAAGACTCATACACTAGCTATGTTCAAGAATCATTATACTTAACTAGGAGAATCAATAACACTATCTAAATTCTGAGTTCCTATAGATGCCAATCATTCTGAACTTCAAAGGATAGAGTGAGATGCCAAAACTGTTCGGAGGCAAAAAGCTACTAGTCCCGCTCATCTAATTGGAGCTAAGTTTCCTTGATATTTTGGAGTCTATAGTATATTCTCTTCTTTTTATCCTATTTTGATTTTCAGTTGCTTGGTGACAAGCAACAATTTAAGTTTGGTGTTGTGATGAGCGGATAATTTATACGCTTTTTGGCATTGTTTTTAGTATATTTTTTAGTATGATCTAGTTAGTTTTTAGTATATTTTTATTAGTTTTTAGTTAAAATTCACTTTTCTGGAATTTACTATGAGTTTGTGTATTTTTCTGTGATTTCAGGTATTTTCTGACTGAAATTGAGGGTCATGAGCAAAAATCTGATTTAGAGACTGAGAAGGACTGCAGATGCTGTTGGATTCTGACCTCCCTGCACTCAAAGTGGATTTTCTGGAGCTACAGAAGCCCAATTGGCGCGCTCTCAACGGCATTGGAAAGTAGACATCCTGGACTTTCCAGCAATGTATAATATTCTATACTTTGCCCGAGATTTGATGGCCCAAACCGGCGTGGCAAATCAGCCTCAGAAATCCCAGCGTTTAACGCTGGAACTGGCATAAAACTTGGAGTTAAACGCCCAAACTGGCATGAAAGCTGGCGTTTAACTCCAGAAAAGGTCTCTACACTTGAAAGCTTCAATACTCAGCCCAAGCACACACTAGGTGGACCCAGAAGTGGATTTTTACGTCATTTACTCATTTCTGTACACCCTAGGCTACTAGTTTTCTATAAGTAGGAC
>NC_029781.3:63466316-63478400 GCF_000817695.3 Arachis duranensis
GATTCTATTCCAACCTGATTGAGAACCGAAAGATGATTAGCCGTGCCGTGACAGGGTGCGTTGAACATTTCCACTGAGAGGATGGGAGGTAGCCACTGACAACGGTGAAACCCTTGCATACAGCTTGCCATGGAAGGAGCCTTGCATGCTTGAAGAAGAAGACAGTAGGAAAGCAGAGATTCAGAAGATGGAGCATCTCCAAAACCTCAACCTATTCTCCATCACTGCAAAACAAGTACTTATTTCATGTTCTTTTACTTTTCACAATCAATCCTGATAATTTCTGATATCCTGACTAAGATTTACAAGATAACCATAGCTTTCTTCAATCCGACAATCTCCGTGGGATCGACCCTTACTCACGTAAGGTATTACTTGGACGACCCAGTGCACTTGCTGGTTAGTTGTGCGGGATTGCAAAAGTGTGATCGCAATTTCGTGCACCATGCATCAATTCCCTATAAGCCGAGACATAGCTATCCTTATGTTTCAGGGCCATGTCCTTGGCCAACTTCAAAGAAGCAGCCAAGGCAATAGAACTGGCCTTCTCACCCTCAAGCTCCTTCTCCACCTTTTCCAACTTCACCTCCAACTCCTCCTTCAGACCCTTGATACGATCAAATTCTGACTTGGCCTCCTCCATGAAGGATTTTGTGGCATGAATCGGAATCTCCTGAACTGTTCGGAAAATAGCCGCACCCATATGAGCCATTTTCACACTACTTTTGGTGATAAAATCCAAATGCTGAAGAAGAGACACGTTGTCCATGGAAAGCCCACCATAGGGGGCAATTTGCTGGTAAACAAACTCGATAGCATCAAAGTTCGGGGCATCCAGGTTAAAATGCTTGGATGGTTTTTTTTTTTTCAAGGGAGGGACATCAGAAGCAACGGCAGAAGTCTCTGGAGGATCGACCTAATGAAACCGAGGAGTAGGAATTACTTTCCTCGGCCCGAGAGAACTTGGCATAAGAGGCTTCACTGGGACCTGAGAAGATCCCTTGCCGGTCACTTTGGCCGAGATGTTCAGAGCAGCAGTTGCCTTCTTTGCCCTTTTAAAGGCCTTCATGGAGTCGTTGTTCTTAGACATCTCTGCAAATACAGAATTAGCCACAGCATAGAGTTATGGTCACAACAAAGGGAAGAAAAAATTAAGAAATAAGTATAAGAGACAAGACAGACAAGTACCCAAAACAGTCCGAACCAAGGACGGGTCATTCAAAAACCTTTTTGTATCAAGATGGGGTGGTTTCCTCCACAGATCCTCAAAAACAACAACAAAAGCACGCTCGACATCATCAAGCATCTCCCAGGTATAATGGGATATTCTCACATCCCTCTACCACTCCAAAGGAAAAGAAGGCTCATCATTTTCATCAAGGAAAAAGGGGCGGGCCCCCTCAACAGCTCGAACTTTAAAGAAGTAATTCTTGAAGTCCTTAAAGGACTCATCATACATCGCAAAAACTTTATGGCCCTGGGCGGACCTGAAGGAAACCCAAGAAGCTTTCTTTTTTGAAGAACCACCAGGCTTGGCGGAAACAAACAAGTAAAGGAAAAGAGTCTGAGAAGGTGTTACATCTAACTCTCTACAAAGAAGCTGAAAAATTTTAATAAAACCCCAGGAATTTGGATGAAGCTGGGATGGGGCAATGTTACAAGACCACAATAAGTCGGTCTCAAAAGCAGTAAAGGGAAAGGTAACGTTTAATTGACTGAAAAAATATTCATAGGCGTAAAAGAAGGGACGCTCCCCCTCGACGGAAGTCGGAAAACAAACTCTCTCATCGGCCTCAGGAGCAACAAGCTCATAATCCCCCTCACGGGCGCTGTTACCACAAATCCTATGGCGCATCCTCAGCTCTGTGTAAAATTCGGCATCCACAACAGAAACACACAACAAGACAAGGGAGTCCAGCCAATCGGACATGCCCTCAGGAACTCTGGAAGACATCTCTACAATGTTATTGCGAGAAGACATGAGGCCAACTAATCCTACAAGTAAGAAAAGAAGATGGGGTTACTAAAAACATCTCGGACAAGGGAGAAAATAACTCAATACGATATAGGCAAAACAAAACAGAAAAGGAAAAACCCCAAGACTCAAACCAAAAGCCTTGGGGCATCGTTTGGAGGCAATAATCAAGCAAGGTTTCTAGAAAAATCTACAGCTCCCACCCCAGCATTTCTCAAACAAGAAAAAGACTTCAAACAAGCAAGCATTTTCAGAAGCATAAGTCATCACAGTTTACCAAGCAAAAAGCATTCCTAAATGTCAAAATGCGCCAAGTAGAAATCGTTAAAAGTACGAACTTTCTCAAAATCAGAAACAAAAAGCAATCAAGCAAAGCAAGGAACAGATGCAGATTCTCTACCAGAAGCAACAACAAAACCCTAGAAAGCCTCGACGGAAATAGAGCGCGCAAAAGAAAGCCAAGGAAAACACATTTACAGCGACAAAACAAACACAAGATCACAAAAAGGCTCAAACTTTCAAACATGCAAAATCAAAGCTTCACCAAAAAACTAAAAGTGAAGCCGTGAAAGAAGCAAGAAAGTTAGTACCAACCTGAAAAAAGCAGCAGGCGTCAAAGGAAGTTGAAGTGGGAAGGCAAAATCCGGAATTGCTCTCTCAAAGTAAAAGAGAAGATACGAGCAAAAGCAACGTCGCGGGGCTGAAACGCAAAACTGCAAAACTCCAGGCAGAGGCTTCAGAAAAATCAAACAACGTCGCAACACAAAGAAAAGTTGAAAGCGAGAGAATGAAGGAAGAAATGCGAAGAAGTTACGAAAAAAGGGAAAGGGAGAAACCGTTTCTGGGTTTTCAAAATCAAAATAAAAGATCCAAAGGGAAATGGGGCAATTAATGTTAAAATTAAGGTAGGCATTAAACCCTCGCACGTTTTCCAAAGCGTCGATATAAAAGCGCGCGCTTTTAGAGGAAAAAACGTTCTACATTCAAAAGCTTCTACAAAAGGAATCGACAAAATGCTTGAGTTCGGCTTCACTAAAGAAGGACTGAAGTCAAAGAACACGGCCTCAAAAAAAGAAGACCAAGCTCAAGCAGGGGCACTGTTCATACCCTGGGTTGAGATGACCGAGTCAGGTTGTTCAGTAACAAAGCGACCGACCTCTTTAGGTCAAGCGGACCGACTTCTTTATGAAGAAGTCGGCCAAAGCGACAGGAACAGCCCAAAGAAGGGCCCAACTCAAGGAATACAACCCAGATCCAAAGGTAGCCCAAGCTGATAGAGACAAGGGCGGTTCCATGGAAGATAAGCTGACCTCAACAAGAGATAAGATAAGATAAGATAACTAACTTATCTTATCCACAGAAGGTCACATCTCACCACTATAAATACACTGGAGTACTCAAGTATAACTCATACTCTGATTTAACATAAAACCTGTTTAATACCCATGCTAACTTAAGCATCGGAGTCTCTTGCAGGTACCCCCACCCTCTGGTGACCAAGGATCAGTAGTGCAGCCAGTCTAACAAGTCGGACGCGGCGGCTCCGGCCACCATCAACAAGTCGGACACAGCGGCTCCGACCAGCACGGAAGATCTCATCCGAGATCGACCTCCAGTTTCAAGTAACCCTCGGAACAGAAACTATACATGGACGACTCTTCAAACAAAACCGGGAGTGGTGTAGGTGTAATTATGGAAAGCGATCAGGGAAGCCAAATCAAGCTAAATGACCAAGCTGAATACGAGGCACTACTCGCTGGTTTAAGGCTAGCTAAGAAGGTAGGAGCTTACCATGTCCAGTGATTCACAAGTAGTCACCTCACAAATAGAAGGGAGCAACCAAGCTGAGGATCCCACCATGAAAAAATATCTCGGGTAATTTGGAGGACCCTGGACAAAACTAGAGAATAGCTCAGACAATTTGGGAGACCCTGGACAAAAACAGAAAATAGCTCGGACATTTCGGGGAACATGAAGTACGACACATACCTTAGGAGCAGAATGCCTGAGCTGATGCACTTTCAAAATCAGCCAGTACCAACAGCTCAGACAATTCAGGGAATATAAAGTCCGACACATACCTCGGGAGCAGAATGCCCGAGCTGATGCACACTTTCCAAATCAGCCAACACCAAACTAGGGGCAATAATAGAAGCCTCATCCAGGCTACATTACAAGACCACAACAAGGAAGGAAAACAAACCCTCTCCTGAGAGTCTGGCGACACCAGCTCATAATTCTTCTCATCATCCCTATCCCTACAAATTCTACGGAACCTCCTAAGTCGCACACAGTACTCAGGGTCAGCCACAGTAACACGCATTAAAACTATGGAATCCAGTCAATCAGACATGCCGTCTGGGATCTTAGTAGACATCTCAGCAATATTTTTTCAAGAAGACATAGGTCAACCATGGGGTTATTACCAAACAACTCAGACAAATAAGGAAACAACTCGGACAATAACAGCAAAACATCAAATATCAGATACAGCAGTAAAAGAGAAACCCCAGGACTCACACGAAAGCCCAGGGGCACCCTTTGGAGACAACAACAGGGCAAGAACATAGTGAAGAGAAGCCGACAATCTATACCCAAATAGTCCGAACACCTCTCAAACAAAAGGTCAAAACAAAAGCTTGAACTTTTGTACAAAAGGAGTCAGGCAACGATGAAAAGAAACAGGAACAGCAATCAAATCCTAAGCAAAGCACACTTTCTCCTCAAAGGCGAAGACGCAAACTTTTTGCAGAAAGAACCAAAGTTCTTCAGATCAAAAAGGGAGCTTGGGCTGAAGAGCTCCCACAAGTCCTATGGGCATATCGGACAACTCTACACTTCACCACGGGGGAATCACCCTTCCGATTGACTCGCGGAGTGGAGGCAATGATCCCAGTAGAGATCGAAGAAGAATCCCCTAGAATGATCCTCAACAATAAAGAGGTTAACTCCCAAATCCAAAGGGAAGAGCTCGACCTACTCTAGAAGTCCGAGAAAGAGCTTGGATCAGGGAAGAAGCGTTAAAACGTCGCATGGCCTTAAGGTACAAACGGAAGGTAGGGCAGAGAAGCTTCGCCAATAATGACCTCATCCCAATCCGAAATGATATCGGAACAAGTCGACCGGGAGAGGAAAAGCTAGCAGCTAAATGGAAAGGACCCTACCAAGTCACGGAAGTACTGAGGAAAGGTCACCACAAAGTGTCTGACCTCGAGGGTCGAGAGCTAGCAAGGTCATGGCATGCCTGCAAAAGGCGCCAGGCCGAGATCTAAAAGATTGCCCAACCTAGAAGGGTAAGCACTAACATGAACACACTCTTATTCATATCTTCATTTTATTGTTTAAAAGTTCGTAGATTCCCTAAAAAGTTTCCTACCAAGACGTCCGATCACGACAGGTCGGCAAGGTGAAAACCAAATTCACCGTGCGATCACGACAAAGGTCGGCAAGGTGAAAACCAAATTCACCGCACGATCACGACAAAGGTCGACACGGTAAAAACCAAATTCACCGCCCGATCAGAACAAAGTCGCAAGATGAAAGCCAAATTCATCGTCCGATTACAAAGTGACAGGTCGGCAAGGTGAAAACCAACTTCACCGCCCGACCACGATGAAAACCGAATTCATCGTTTGATTTTGACAAAGGTCGACAAAGTGAAAACCAAATTCACTGCTCAATCAAGATGCATTAATCTGAAGCATTCATCGTCCGATTATAAAGCAACAGATCAATAGAAAGTGAAGAACAGATTCACTGTACTATCTCGATAGGAATGATCGTCCAACAAAGGTGAAAACGCGATTCACCTAAAGGACGATCAAACCGGGACAGAAACCACCATCTACAAATCGGCAAAGATGAACACAGAATAATGCAGGAAGTTATGAAAGTGATCCCAAAAAGAACCTGACGAGGTCTTATGGATTGCTATATAATAACTTAAAAAGACTGGCCGACACTAAAATGTCGGACCAAGTCAACCCAAGTTATCAGCAAATCCCTGGAAAGAGGTCTGGCCAACCCTATTAAAGAGGAATTGCTATAACTTAGAAGAGATCGACCTAACGAAGTCGATTTCCTACAAAACAAGTTATAAAAGTAATCCCTAAAAGAGACCTAACAAAGGTCCAAGAAAGAGGATTACAAAAATAACTTAGAAGAGATCGACCTAACGAAGTCGGTTTCCTACAAAACAAGTTATAAAAGTAATCCCTGAAAGAGACCTGAACAAGGTCCAAAAAAGAGGATTACAGAAATAACTAAGGAGAGCCCGACATGACAAAGTCAGCCCAAACGACAAAAGAGTTATAAAAGTAATCCCTGAAAGAGACCTGGACAAGGTCCAAGAAAGAGGATTACAGAAATAACTCAGGAGAGCCCCGACACGACGAAAGTCGGCCCACAACACAAAAGTTATAAAAGTAATCCTTGAAAGACACCTGAACAAAGGTCCAAGAAAGAGAATTATAGAAATAACTTGGAAAGCTACAGATTGGACCGACAAGAAAAAGTTGGACCAATGAAAGCTACAAATTGGACCGACAAGAAGAAATCGGACCAACGAAAGCTATGATTGGACCGACAAGAAGAAGTCGGACCAACAAAAGCTATAGATTGGACCGACAAGAAGAAGTTCGACCAACGAAAGCTACAGCTTGGACCGACAAGAAGAAGTCGAACCAGCAATAAAGAAGGATCGACAAGAAAAATCGGACAAACGAAAAACTTGCGCTAAAACAGACATAGCTCCGCCCAAAAAAGCCACGGCTCCACGACAAGGCTATCAAAATCGTTCAAACTGACTAAAAGGAGTTCTACAAGAACACTAAAAAGTCGTCAGACAAGTTAGCCTCAAGGACCACCTTGACTAAGCAGAAAGTGGACAAAACTAGAAGTGATCAAAAGAGGTCGGACAACAAAAATACCGACACTCCACGAAGATCCACAAAAAGGGACAAAGACATCTTGCAAACAGCCAAAGGAAGGCCAGGAATGCTTTGCTAAAAGGTACGAAGTCTTGAAAAAAGACACTACTTAAACGGCAAACGCACAAATCAAAACGGCACTAAAAAGTCATCCAAACAGAGTATAAAAAGGTTCCCTATCAGGAATACTACCTAAAAAGTTGTTGGATTATGACTAAAAAGCCCGAGCAGTGAAGACAAGCAAGTCAAAAGAAGACTGAAAAATCCCCTTAACAAACTAAAAGGGGCAATACCAGACTCGCACAATGGAGAAACTACTCAAGATCGACCAAAGTCAGGATGCTTGAGCGCGACTTCCTCAAAGAGATCGAAGCTTTGAAAGAACGATCTCGTGGAAAGATCCGAACTCAAGCAGGGGCAAAGTCATATAGGTCGATGTCAGCTAAAGAAGATGTGCAAGTACGACTTCAAAAATAACAAGCCAAAAGGTTGTGAAACAACTTAAGGCTCAAATGTGCTTAGCCAAAAGGGATACAATTCCACTCAAAGAAGGCACAATCTCAAACAGGGCTATGAACGTCATCCGAGACTAAAAAAGGTTCTATATAAAGAACACTAAAAAGTTATTGGACAAGTCACTAAAAGGCCGGATATCAAGCCGCAAGGATAGCTTCGCCAAAGCAGAAGGTTGTCAACACAAACTTAAAAGCAAGGCGTGATCCAGAAGGCAAGGGTAGAAAACCCACACTACCACTCAAAAGAGGTTGGACTGTGAAGTACCAAATCTCTAGAAAATCTACAAAGATTGCAAAGCAATGAAGAAACAAGCCAGACAGATGCTTGAGCACGACTTCCAAAGAGATCGAAGCTCTGAAAAGCACGATCTCACGGAAAGATCGAACTCAAGCAAGGGCACTGTTCATACCCTGGGTCAAGCTGTTCGACCCGGGATGTTTAGCGACAAGCCGACCGAACTCTTCAAGTCAGACTATCCGACCTCTTCTCAAAGAGCTTGGCCAATGCCCGACTTCTTCTCAAAGAGCTCGGCCAAATCGTCAAAGGAGCCCAAAGCAGGCCCAAAACAAAGGAACACAGCCCAATCTAAAGGCAGCTAAAGCCCAGAAAGATAAAGGCAGTTCCGCTAAAGATAAGATGACTTCACTCAAAGATAAGATAAGATAAGATAAGATAACTATCTTATCTCCAGAGAAGTCACTCCTCACCATTATAAATACACTGGAGCACCCAGGTATAACTCATACTCTGATTCTACTCAATACCTGATTATTACCCTTGCTAACTTAAGCATCGGAGTCCCTTGCAGGTGCCACCCACCCTTCGGTGACAAAGGATCAACAACATTCTCAATTCCACACGTCGGCTCTGACTAGCACAGAAGATCTCGTCCGAGATCGACCTACAGTTTCAGGTAACCCTCGGAACAGAAAGTGAAAGCCAAATTCATTGTGCGATTGCGATAAAGACCAAAGATGAAAACCAAATTCATTAAAAGGTCAACCAAAACGAGGGTTAAAACTCAATCTCTACAAAATCGGCAAAGATGAAAATAGAATAATGGAAGAAGTTATAGAAAGTGATCCACAGAAAGGACCTGACGAGGTCCTAATAAAGTGGATTGCTACAAAATAACTTAAAGACTGGATAGCATAAAAAAGTTGGACCAGCCACAATAACCGAAGTTATAAGTAAAGCCCTAGAAAGAGGTCTGGCCAGCCCTATAAAAGAGGATTACTATAACTTAGAAGAGCCCAACATGATGAAGTCGGACTCCCACGAACAAGTTACAAAGGTAATCCCTGAAAGAGACCTGAACAAGGTCCAAGAAAGAGGATTACCAAGTAACTCGACAGGGCCCGACATGGCGAAGTCGGTCCAAAAAATAAAGTTATAAAGGTAATCCCTGAAAGAGACTTGAACAAGGTCCAAGAAAGCGGATTACCAAGTAACTCGACAGGGCCCGACATGACGAAGTCGGCCCAAAGTATACAAGTTATAAAGGTAATCCCTGAAAGAGACCTAAACAAGGTCCAAGAAAGCGGATTATCAAGTAACTCGACAGGGCCCGACATGACGAAGTTGGCCCAAAGTATACAAGTTATGAAGGTAATCCCTGAAAGAGACCTGAACAAGGTCCAAAAAAGCAGATTACCAAGTAACTCGACAGGGCCCGACATGACGAAGTCGGCCCAAAGTATACAAGTTATAAAGGTAATCCATGAAAGAGACCTGAACAAGGTCCAAGAAAGCGGATTACCAAGTAACTCGACAAGGCCCGACATGATGAAGTCGGCCCAAAGTATAGAAGTTATAAATGTAATCCCTGAAAGAGATCTGAACAAGGTCCAAGAAAGAGGATTACAAAATAACTTAGGAGGATCCGACATGATGAAGTCGACCCAAAACATAGAGCTACAAAGTAACCGCTGAAAGAGACCTAAATGAGGTCCAAAAAAAGCGGGTTATAAACAAACAACTCGGACAAAAACCGACCTGAAGAAATCGGCAACCTCAGCATTATAATTCCTAACAAAGACCTAAACAAAGTTCAAATCAAATGAATTGCTGAAAACAGCATCAGGCAAAGGAATCAAGCCGATCATGTCAGACAAAAGCCTACGAGGATACGAAGACAAACGCAGACAGACATGATATAAAAACACAAAGATATAATAATAGCCAGCTTCAGAGGCCACCAAGTTCAGCCCAAAAAGCCTGGAAACTACTTTGTTTATCAAAATAAAGTTGCTAAACCAGCAACTAAAAAAGTGTCAAAAGTCAGCAAAATAAAAAGTTCAAAAGCCCACAAGCCGGGCTATCTACACATGTAACTACAGAAATCAGTTAAACACCCGAAGGCTTCTCGGCAGCATCAGCACGGGGTGAAGGAGGATGAGTCTAGAGAGGCACTGCATCTACTGTCCCATCATCCCGATTCAATATTTGGCAATCAGAATCTAATTCGGGATGAGCAGGAGCTGCAGAAGCCGACACAACAGAAGCTTTGACAACAGGCTCAGAGGGAGGCTCAAGATCATCATCATTAGGATCATCGGGGATAATCTTTCCATCCTTCACAACATTATCCAAACTAAATAAAGCAAGGTGTAACAACCCTGATTTTCGTGTACGCGAGATCTTTTCTAAAGGCACGGAATCCTCCGGAAGATCAGTAAAGGGAACACCTCTGTTATATCATCAAGCATCTCAATCCTCATTATCATTATGTCATCCTTAATCTAGAACCACTTTTGAGGCAAACTTGACAACAAAATCACGAAGAACCTAGTTTTTGAACCGTATCCGTTAGGAGTTTTGATTCTAGTTTTCGTAAATAGTCTCAGTTTGACAAACCAGACTTGATTAATGATAGAAGAGATATAATAGTATAATATTAGTATTATATTAGTATTAGAAGATGATTGAATGATATTATAAGGTTACCTGGTCTGTTTTAGTTAAAAATAGATTATCGGTTTAACCGGGTTTACGGTTTACTGGTGCAGCTTAGCATCAGCACTCTCTGATGAATTTAGCAATGCTAAGGCCTCATTATTCATGTTTTATTCTTATAATAAATATGTTACTAGTGTCATTTATGCTAGTAGCTCAGAAAATAATTTTTAGAGATGTTTTTACAAGTGTTCCGATACATCTAGTTTTAGTAGTTATACACCTGAGATATTTTAATATTATTTTAATCCACCTCCAAGCCAACCAATCACAACTCTTCCTACACCCCCAAGACCTCCAAGGCTGTCTCATTTCATCATTTTGGCCGAAAATAACAAGAGAGAAAAGAGAGAAACTTTCATGAACACTTAATCTTCAAAGCTTGATTTCTTCTGAACTAAAACTCAAATCAAAACTCCGATTTCACCAAAATGATCCTCTCTTCTTCCTCTACATAAACCTGTGACTTATCAAGGCTGGAAATAAGGTGAGATGGCTGTCTCCCTCCCTCTTCAATTCGGTTTTCAAGGAAAACCATGCAAAACATGTGTTTTCTTGATGTTTTTCCTTAGGAATCATGCTTAAGTTGACTTGAGGGCCAAGAAACGTTAATTTCCAGCAAGTCTAAGGTGAGATATCTCTTCCTAACGTGCTGAGGGAGATTTGGTCAGTTGAGAGTTTGTGGATTTAAAGTTGTTCTTGATGTGATTTAGGAGGAAAAAGTGCTTAAGGACCACCTGAAAGAGTAACCGGATTTGAAGCAGCAAATCAAGGTAGGGTGTAACGAAATTAATCTTGAATATTTGTGTCTGAGGTATGTGAATGTTGTAAGATTTGGCTGTGCTAAAAAGTGGTTTCATATATGATTGATTCTTGGTGAAAATTTGGTGAAATTTTGATGAAATTTGATGAAATTCAAGCTATGAATGTGTGTTCTTGTGGTTGCTGGAAAACAAAACCCTAGGCCCTAAATTGGGGTTCAATTTTTGTAAAAATCATGTAGAAAGTATGGGGTTTTAGTGGCTGGGAATTTATTTTGAATTTTGGTAAAAATCGGTTGCTGAAAAGACTGAAAAACAGGTAAAAACAGAGAAAGAATTTGAAGAATTTACGAAGAACACTTTGAGTGTGGTGAAGAACAATGAAGAACACCTTTTTGATTCATAAAAGGGCAAGGAAGTAATTAATTTGGTGTTTGAGGGGTTATTTTGTAATTTCTGAAAGTTAGGGTGGTAAAAGTAGAAATATTAAAAGTTACGGGTGGTAAAAAGTGAATTTTAAAGGTTAAAAGTAAAAGTAAAGTAATTTTCGGAAATATATTTATAAAATAATAAATAATAATAAAATATTAAATAATAATTTTTAATTAAAAATAATATTTTAATAAAAATAATAAAATAATGCGGAAAAGGCAAATTTTTGTAAAAGCTTTAGAAAGACAACTTTAAGCGCAGAATCTCATAATTACCTTCATAAAACACTTAGGGAGTGGTAATACATGTTAGTGAGGTAAAGATAAAGGAAAGATAAAAAGCTAAAGAAAAGATAAGTACCAATGAAAAGTCTGTAAAGTTTTAACAACTGAAAAACAGACAGAGACTAGCGAACGAATTAGGACAACATAGTTAGTCCTTGAGTTGCAACTAAGGTTAGGTATAATATGAAAAGTTAAACTGTTTCAGTATAGACTTAATGAACCTATACTTGGGA
>NC_029781.3:63483494-63483848 GCF_000817695.3 Arachis duranensis
TCAGGCACACGTTCATAGGTGAGAATGATGATGAGTGTTACGGATCATCACATTCATCAAGTTGAGGAACAAGTGATATCTTAGATCAAGAATAAGCCGAATTGAATAGAAGAACAATAGTAATTGCATTAATACTCGAGGTACAGCAGAGCTCCACACCTTAATCTATGGTGTGTAGAAACTTCACCGTTGAAAATACATAAGAACAAGGTCTAGGCATGGCCAAATGGCCAGCCTCCCAAAGAGGGTTCAATCATAAAAACATGATCAAAAGATCTCTGATTGAAAGATGAAAATACAATAGCAAAAGGTCCTATTTGTAGAGAACTAGTAGCTAGGGTTTACAAAGATGAG
>NC_029781.3:63484903-63487805 GCF_000817695.3 Arachis duranensis
GTTTGGTGTTGAACCCCCACATTCAAACTCTAAGTTTGGTGTTGGGAGGTTCCAATATTGCTCTGAGTATCTGTGAGGCTCCATGAGAGCCCACTGTCAAGCTACTGACATTAAAGAAGCGCTTGTTGGGAGGCAACCCAATGTTATATTTATCTATTTTCCTTTGTTATTTTATGTTTTCTGTAGGTTGATGATCATGGGAAGTCACAAAATCAATTGAAAAAGTAAAAACAGCATGAAAAACAGAAAGAAAAATAGCACACCCTGGAGGAAAACTTGCTGGCGTTTAAACGCTAGTAAGGGCAGCAAATGGGCGTTTAACGCCCAGTCTGGCACCATTCTGGGCGTTAAACGCCAAAAAGGGGCACCAGACTGGCGTTAAACGCCAGGAAGGGGCAAGAAGCTGGCGTTAAACGCCAGAAATGGGTACCAGCCCAGTGTTTAACGCCAGAATTGGCAGAAAGAGCATTTTTGCTCGCCACTTGGTGCAGGGATGAATTTTTCTAGACACCTCAAGATCTGTGGACCCCACAAGATCCCCACCTAACCCACCATTCTCTTTCTTCTTCACCCATTAACCAATCACTTCAACACCTCTTCCCCAAAAACCCCTCACCTATCAAATCTCACTATTCTCTTCACCACTCACATCCATCCTTCATAAAATCCCACCTACCTCACCATTCAAATTCAAACCACTTTCCCTCCCAAACCCACCCATACATGACCGAACCCTACCCATCTCTCCACCCCTATATAAATCCTTCTTCACTCCTTCATTTTCACACAACCTAAACACTACTTCTCCCCTTTGGCCGAACCACAAAGCCACCTCCATCTCCTCTATTTCTTCTTCTTCTACTCTTTTCTTCCTTTTTTTGCTCGAGGACGAGCAAACCTTCTAAGTTTGGTGTGGTAAAAGCATTGCTTTTTGTTTTTCCATAACCATTTATGGCATCTAAGGCCGGAGAAATCTCTAGAAAGAGGAAAGGGAAGGCAAATGCTTCCACCTCCGAGTCATGGGAGATGGAGAGATTCATCTCAAGGGTGCATCAAGGCCACTTCTATGAAGTTGTGGCCAAGAAGAAGATGATCTCCGAGGTCCCTTTCAAACTAAAAAAGAGTGAATATCCAGAGATCCAACATGAGATCCGAAGAAGAGGTTGGGAAGTTCTTACCAACCCCATTCAACAAGTCGGAATCTTAATGGTTCAAGAGTTCTATGCCAATGCATGGATCACCAAGAACCATGATCAAAGTGTGAACCCGGACCCAAAGAATTGGCTTACTATGGTTCGGAGGAAATACTTGGATTTTAGTCCGAAAAATGTAAGGTTGGCATTCAACTTGCCCATGATGCAAGGAGATGAACACCCCTACATTAGAAGGGTCAACTTTGATCAAAGGTTGGACCAAGTCCTCATAGACATTTGTGAAGAGGGCGCCCAATGGAAGAGAGATTCAAGAGGAAAGCCGGTTCAACTGAGAAGGCATGACCTCAAGCCCGTGGCTAGGGGATGGTTGGAGTTCATCCAATGCTCAATCATTCCCATTAGCAACCGGTCCGAAGTTATTATAGACCGGGCTATCATGATTCATAGCATCATGATTGGAGAGGAAGTAGAAGTTTATGAGGTTATATCCCAGAACTTTATAAGGTGGCGGACAAGTCCTCTACCTTGGCAAGGTTAGCCTTCCCTCATCTCATTTGTTACCTCTGTTATTCAGTCGGAATTGACATAGAGGGAGACATCCTCATTGATGAGGACAAGCCTATCACTAAGAAGATGATGGAGCAAACAAGAGATCCTACTCATGGACATGAGGAGATTCCTCATCATGAAATCCCTGAGATGCCTCAAGGGATGCACTTTCCTCCATTAAGATCTTCAAGAGGAAGAACAAGCCGCCATCACTAAGGTGGACCCGTTCTTTAATTTCCTTGTTCTTTATTTTCCTGTTTTTCGAATTTTTATGCTTATGTTTATCTATGTTTGTGTCTTATTACATGATCATTAGTGTCTTAGTGTCTATGCCTTAAAGTTATGAATGTCCTATGAATCCATCACCTTTCTTAAATAAAAAATGTTCTTAATTGAAAAAGAGAAGAATTGCATGAATTTTGAATTTTATAACAGATTAATTATTTTGATGTGGTGGCAATACTTTTGGTTTCTGAATGTATGCTTGAACAGTGCATATGTCTTTTGAATTTGTTTTTCATGAATGTTGGCTCTTGAAAAAATGATGAAAAAGGAGACATGTTACTGAGGATCTGAAAAACCATAAGAATGATTCTTGAAGCAAGAAAAAGCAGTGAATACAAAAAAAAAAAGAAAGAGAGGAAAAAGAAAAAGAAAAAAATAAAGTCATGATCCAAGGCAAAAAGAGTGTGCTTAAGAACCCTGGACACCTCTAATTGGGGACTATAGCAAAGCTGAGTCGCAATCTAAAAAGGTTCACCTAGTTATGTGTCTGTGGCATGTATGTATCTGGTGGTAATACTGGAAGACAGAGTGCTTTGGCCCACGGTCAAGACTCATAAAGTAGCTGTGTTCAAGAATCATCATACTTAACTAGGAGAATCAATAACACTATCTGGATTCTGAGTTCCTATAGAAGCCAATCATTCTGAATTTCAAAGGATAGAGTGAGATGCCAAAACTGTTCAGAGGCAAAAAGCTACAAGCCATGCTCATCTAATTAATACTAATCTTCATAGATGTTTTTGGAATTCATTGCATATTCTCTTCTTTTTATCTTATTTGATTTTCAGTTGCTTGGGGACAAGCAACAATTTAAGTTTGGTGTTGTGATGAGCGGATAATTTATACGTTTTTTGGCATTGTTTTTAATATGTTTTTAGTATGTTTTAGTTAGTTTTTATTATATTTTTATTAGT
>NC_029781.3:63488988-63491799 GCF_000817695.3 Arachis duranensis
AACCTCGGGTCGTTCTCCCTAGGAATTACAATAAAGTGTCTTGTTATTGGTTGTGAGTTATTTTTGGGGTTTTGATAAGAAGCATGAAAAATAAATGGCAAAAAAGTAAACTAATGGCTAAAAAAAGTCTTGGCAAGGGTTGGTGGTCAAAGATCTCTATCCTAATCACTAACCACAATATGAAAATTGGCAAGGATTAATCTCACTAAATCATCCTCTAACTAATGGTAAAGGAAAGTTGAATGAGATATATCAATCCAAGTCCATATGTCCTAACTCTCCACTAATTCAATTAGTGAGAACTAGAGTCAATGGCTCCCAATCATCAATTAGTTGGACATTAGTAACTCAAGAGGTCCTAAGTTACCTTTCCAAGCCAAGAGTATAAAATTCTACTCTAAAATCCAACCAAGCATTTCATCAAACACTTGGAAGGCATAAAAGGAAAGCATAGTAAATCAACAACAAGAACAAAATCTAACAACAATTATTGCAAAGAATTAACAACAAAAAATCAAAAGGAACACAATTATTATGATTTACCTTGAATTGAATTGAAAGAGAAAGGAAGGAACAAAAGTAGATCTACAACAAAATACAAGAACAACATAAAGGAAATTACAACAAAAGAGTAGAAGAATGATGAATGTAAAAACAAAGAATTGAAAGGTAGAAGTAGATGAGAGCAAAGATTAAAACCTAGATCTAAGACTATTGAACTAAACCTAATCCTAATCCTAGAGAGAAGTGAGAGCTTCTCTCTCTAGAAACTAACTCTAACTACTAAACTAAGCTAAACTAAACTAATGGTAACTAACTTGTCCATCCCTCTTCAATCCTTGGCTTAAATAGGATCAGAAATGAGTTAGATTGGGCCCACAAGGCTTGTAAATTTGCTAGCCACGAGTTTTCATGAAGTGAATCACGTGCACCAACGGCGCGTACGCGTACAGTGCATGTACGCATCCTTATACGTATAGAAACTATGGCAAATCTTATATCGTTTCGAAGCCCCGGATGTTAGCTTTCCAACCCAACTGGAATCGTATCATTTGGACCTCTGTAGCTCAAGTTTTGGTCGATTAAGTGCGAAGAGGTCGGCTTGACAGCTTTTGCGTTTCCTTTATTTATTCATGAATTCTCCATTTCTACATGCTTTTCCTTCATTCCCTTGGTCCAATCCTTGCCTCCTAAATCTGAAATCACTTAGCAAACATATCAAGGCATCTAATGGAATCAAGGAGAATTAGATTTAGCTATTTTAAGTCCTAAAAAGTATGTTTTCACTCTTAAGCACAATTAAAGGAGAAGTTATAAAACCATGCTATTTCAATGGATAAATGTGGGTAAAAGGTTATAAAATCCCCTAAATCAAGCACAAGATAAATCCTACAAATGGGGTTTATCAAGCATCTCCATACGCTTATCTGAAATTCTCACCAATGAATTACATAAGTATCTCTATCTTTATTTTATGCTTTATTCATAAATCATCCATAACCATTCGAACCTGCCTGACTGAGATTTACAAGATGACCATAGCTTGCTTCATACCAACAATCTCTGTGGGATCGACCCTTACTCGCGTAAGGTTTATTACTTGGACGACCCAGTGCACTTGCTGGTTAGTTGTGCGAAGTTGTGATAAAGAGTTGAGATTGCAATTGAGCGTACCATGTTGATGGCGCCATTGATGATCACAATTTTGTGCACTAACGCCGCAACACAAGAAAGTAGAAGCGCAAACGAAAAACAGAGAGCGAAGGGAGCGGAGAAAAAAAGTTACGAAAAGGGCGAATGAGAGAAACCGTTTCTGGGTTTTCAAAATCAAAGTAAAGAGCCAAAGAGAAACGGGGCAGTTAATGCTAAAATTAATGAAAGCATTAAACCCTCGCACATTCCCAAAGCGCCGATATAAAAGCGCGCGTTTTTAGAGGAAACGTTCTACATTCAAAAACTGCTACAAAGGAATCGACGAGATGCTTGAGTTCGGCTTCACCAAAGAAGGATCGAAGTCAAGGACTCGACCTCAAAAAAGAAGACCGAGCTCAAGCAGGGGCACTGTTCATACCCTGGGTCGAGCTGTCCGACTCGGGATGTTCGACAGACAAAGCGACCGACCTTTTCAGGTGAGGACAACCTGACCTCTTTCTTAAGAGCTCGGCCAAGTCACCAAGAAAGCCCAAAGAAGGGCCCAAATAGAGGAGCACGCCCCAAATCCTAAGGCAGCCCAAGCCTACAGAGAGAAGGGTGGTTCCCTTGAAGATAAGATGACCTCACTTAAAGATAAAGATAAGATAAGATAACTAACTTATCTTATCCACAGAAGGTCACTGCTCACCATTATAAATACACTGGAGCACCCAGGTATAACTTATACTCTGATTCTACTCAATACCTGTTTAATACCCTTGCTAACTTAAGCATCGGAGTCCCTTGCAGGTACCCCCACCCTTCGGTGACAAGGGATCAGCAGTGCAGTCAGTCCAATAATTCAGACGCGACAGCTCCGGTCGTCTTCCACCAGCCGGACACGTTAGCACCGACTAGTACAGAAGATCTCGTCCGAGATTGACCTCCAGTTTCAGGTAACCCTCGGAACAGTAACCAAAGTATTCAAACCCAGGTTGTTTAGATTAATAATTGAAGAAACCTATAGCTTGGATTGTTCTACCCAAGTACCCAATAATATAGAAGGCTGAGAGTACCAACCATTTCTTTGAATCATCAATTTCAGCTAAAAAAGTGAGAGAGCTCGAAGAGAAATGTTGAACTCGGACAAAGAGGGAGAGGGAGAGAGAAAGAGAGTTC
>NC_029781.3:63491834-63511787 GCF_000817695.3 Arachis duranensis
TTGAAGAGAAGACAACCGACAACCCTTCACGATGGCGATGCCACGAGCTCATCACGGACAGAAATGACGAGTTCAGGGCAGCTGACAATGACGAGGACAAGTCTGGGCTTGACGATGAGAGAGGATCGAGACGACAACACCAACAGCAACTCCAAACCGACCTTTTGGCGATGCTAGGAGAAGAGCAGACCCTCGAGAGGCGAGGATGGCAACCGCTAGTTGTCATTGTCGATGCCGATAGTGGTGGGGCTGATGGTGGCTGATTTGCTCTGATAAAATTATAGTTTCTCATTGAAATTTGGAAATTTTATGACTTGTGAGAGAATAAAAATGAGAGGATTATGACGTTCTACTGACTGTTGGATTTTTTTTTGGGTCTCAAAATGGTGCCGTTTTAAAAAGGGAGTAGTGAATTGGAGGATTTAAAAACCCGTCTGGTTTTGTTGGTTCACCAGTTTTTTAAATGATTTTTTATAAGAAAATTTTGAGGCTCAGTCAACTCGGTCAGAGAACTAATTTTCTGTTAGTTAAGGTTGGATTTTAGGTGTTTAGGATGGATCCGATGAAATATTCGGATCAGGTTAAAGTCTCATCAAACCCAATCCCAATCTGGTCCATGCACACTTGTAGCTCCTATTGTGTATAAATGATGGACCCAACCCAAAAGCCGAAAAGCTCTGGAAATCTTTTTCATTTTGTGTTTGGGCTGAAGTCTTGTAAGCCTGTTCTTAAGCTTACAGATAATGAAATGGGGCTTGGCCCAATGAAAGGGCCCAAATAAGTAAGAGCGTATGATCCACGCCCGAGAGGGAAAGCGTGGGGGAGGGAGTTCAGATGGAAGCAGAAGCAAGGAGTGAGAAAATCCCTATAAATTGCATCGGCACCGTGCCGGTCGAAATTCGTCACAGCCAATCATCGTGCCACTTTCTGACTCTCATCCCGCAAAAGAAAACACACAAGACTCTCAGTGTTGTTTAGCTCAACGCACTTTAAGTCTTTAATCATCTTCGTCCCTCCAAAACCCTCTCAATCCCCCCTTTCTTCTCTCTCAATTCCCCTATTCATTCTCCGTTCACTTCTTCTTTCGCTCTCTTTTCGATCTCTCAAATTCTAGGGTTAGGGATTTCTCCTTTTTCTTCAATTTTTTTTCTTCGACTGAGAGTCACCCACAGGGTGCAGACGTGGGGGCACCCTCGCGATTTCTTCTTCAATGGAGGCCACGGCTGCCGTTGCGGCTGCCGCCAACGCCGCTGCTGCTCGCGGCGCCTCTCTCCAGTTACCGCCACCTCCATCACGCAAGGAATGGCGTGCTGTTTCCGAGCACCATCATTCGTCGAGAAACCCTGAGGACGAGGTACTGATGTGGTGTGCCAACACCTCGCATTGTGTTTGTGGTTTAGGGGAATGATACTGGAATATAAGCGTTGTTCTAAATCCAAAAAAAAGGAGATGATTCCATCCTTCTGTTTGTTTTGTTGCTAGGGTTTGGCAACGTGTTTTGATGCTGTAGTCCTTTTTTTTCTCGTCTGAAAACAGATGTTTGGTGTGTTTCATGGTGGATAGTGTGGTCATTAGTTTTGGCAAGTGCACTGAAGCATCTAAGTTCTAAATACTTGAATGTTCGACTTCTAGTTCTTATTTATATTCAATTGTTTATTATGTTATTTGTTATCTAGAGGGAACAAGGCCTATACGTTTCTAATGTCTGATAGAATGTTGTCTCATATAATTGTTGTTAAAGGTTGACATAGCGACAGTGCTGAATGCTGAGTTTGGGTTTTGGTCTTGGTTTTTGTCAACACCATTGCTGGGCTTGATTGCCTTCTTTGCGTATGGTTGTGTGTGGTGTGAGAACTTTTATCACTTTGACTGTTATTTGTTTGATTGATAATGGGCATATGTTTGGCCTGCAGGAGCTAGACAACTCAAAAGTAGGGCAATCGGATGAGAGAACCATTTATGAGGTAAGGTGATGACTTTAGAAGCTGCTTTTATTTTAGGAGTTAAGAACTTGGAGATAATTTCCACCTGTTTTTCAAGGTGCAGCAAGGAAGAGAGCCTCTTGATGTCGATTTCTGTTCGATAACAGTGGATGGAACAATAGACAATGATATTTTGCAGCAGCAGATTCATGGTGTTGTAAGGCAAAGACAGGAATTACAGCAAATGGAGATCGAACTGAAAGCTCAAATGATTGCTAGAACTGAGATAATGGAAATACGAAACAGCTATGATGCTCAACTCAAAGAACACGTTAACAATGCCAGTAAGCTTCAGGTGCGAGTTTAAACATCCATGTATCTTATGTGTTAATACTAGTCTATATGCATTGCAAATTTGAGCTTAGGTTATCCTTACACAATGTTTTTTTTTGGTTTTAAATTATGCTCTTTCAATGTTAAAAAAAACTTTGCTGTAATCATGTTTTCAATTTTTATGTATTATTCATGGGATTTTTTACAATGCAAATTGTAATCAAGTTTTACATTGCCAATAGTTTAACATAGTTTCCATTTTTCCTCAGAATTTAAAAGTATCATTCTTTTGATTTTGATCAAACATTTATTTTTTTATTAGCTTACATGTTTTTCTTCTCATGATGCACTAGTTGATATTCTGTTCTAAAACATGTTTAACTGGCTGCAGGAGCAACTTTGTGAGAGGGAACGTACAATTCATGAATTGGAAAGGAAAATGGAAGAGAAGGAAAGAGAACTGCACACCATTAAATTAGACAATGAAGCGGTTTGTTGTGATTCTTCTTTCCTCACTTTTTATATTTTACTTTTTCCGGTTTATAAATTATAATATCGATACTTACTTTTCACATATGCTGCTTGCTAGGCATGGGCAAAGCAAGACCTTCTTCGTGAGCAAAACAAAGAGCTAGCAACTTTCAGGTTTTCTTTGCCTTCTCTGTATATACTTTGCTGTCATGAAAATATACATAACTGTTACTCTTCCATGTGTATGGGAGCTCTTGTGTTTTTAGTTGGAAAAATGACACATTGGTTATTATCCAATCATGTTATTCTCAACTTTCAATATGCTTCAATGGATAAAATCTTTGCAGAAGGGAGCGTGATCATTCAGAAGCTGAAAGAGCTCAGCATATGAAACAAATACATGATCTTCAAGAACATATTCAAGAAAAAGACAGGCAGCTTATTGAGTTGCAGGAACAGGTAGGATGCTTACATTGTGTGCTTTGTTTCTATGATAAAAGTTTATTAGAAAAGTTGCTGCTTTACATTTCTCTGTGATTTCCAGCACAGAGTAGCTCAAGAGACCCTAATGTATAAAGATGAACAATTGAGAGAAGCCCAAGCTTGGATAAACCGTGTTCGTGAGATGGATGTTTTCCAATCAACAACAAACCAGACATTGCAGGCTGAATTGCGGGAACGTACAGAGCAGTATAACCAGCTCTGGATGGGTTTCCAGAGACAGGTTTATCAGCAATCCCTTCTTTGCTTAAAATATTTTTGTTTTTGTGTTCCTTACTTCTTTTTTTACTGACAAAATGTATTATTTTGTAGTTTTGTTTATTCAGATTGACATTGATGAGATGCATCTTTACTATTTAATTTATACTTTTTTGGTTTGGTTTTAGTGTATATGCATTATGGCATTAGCAGGCATTGCTGAAACAGAAGATTGTCATTCTTTCAATATTCTCTATTTATAGTAGTTTCTTTGTTTTTAGGTCCATGTTTATTCACTTTAAATAATTTGGTATGTTACTTTTGTTTTTGGGTTGGTGGCACTAGTTTGCGGAGATGGAAAGACTTCATTTGCATGCTATCCAGCAACTACAGCTTGAGCTAGCTGATGCAAGGGAGAGGAGTGGCACTTACCACGAGGACTCACAAATGTCCCAAATGAATTCAAAAAAGAATGTAACTCAGTTTGGACAGGAAAACGGAAACCAATTCGACTTGAATGGAAGCAATGCTTCAGGTGGAAATAATGGTCTTATTCCAAATGAAAGCTCAGATAATATTCCTCCATTTGCATCTAGTGGCAATGCTTCGGTCCAGGTTGGATGCCAAAATTTCTAGCTTTAAACTGCTAGTTATTTACTTCCTTTTCATCAGCAGAATAAGTTGATCTTTGTTATGTGATTGTATCAATTGAAATATTCTATATATCAGACATTTCTTTTAATGCTATGTCCCATTATTTATCAGGAGGCTTAAACTTTTGTTGACTGATGAACATGTATGCTCTCTTGTCTATTGAATGTTAAGAGTATGATAGATGATAGATAACACGTTTTCACAATAGCGGTTGGGATGAAAATGGAACTGTAATAATATTTCGCTTTTGACATTTGATTTTCTGATGGATTTATATTGTAGACTGATCATGTTGCTGGTGTTGCTATGGCTCCATCCTCCCTACTTGTGCCACCTTCATACCTTCCACCTGGCCAGGTGACTGCATTACATCCGTTTGTCATGCATCAACAAGGAGTGCCAAATTCAGTTGCATCACAAGTTCCTCAATCACATGTTGGCCACTTCCACCCACTGGCAGCATTGTCACCTATGCAGCAATGGAAAAATCAACAGGTATTGACAAATCCAAATATTTGGTCATTTGTACTTTTAGCTCTTGGCTTTACGGGTGTATTTGTTCCAGCAGGCTGTCTCGGAGGGTTCACAGGTATCGATGCAGGATGATCCTTCTGCATCCCAAACTGATCAGAGTATGATGAGATCCGATGCTAAGTTTAATTATGAAATGCCCGTTAATGGACAAGCTCTTCATGGAGACTATTTGGATGCTCACATCCACCAAAATGAGGAGACTCAATCTGTAATTTCATCTTCTACTGCGGAAACACAGGTTTGCTAGAAGTGAAATTTGTTATTTACTTTGCATCATGAGTTCTGTAAAATACTGACAATTAGTGTGAACTTTTTGAAGGTTCTTCAGTCAGTTGATAAAGGCCAACATGTTGCTACCCAGCAAGACCATAGCTTACGACAAATTTCGT
The DNA here is from genome assembly GCF_000817695.3 of Arachis duranensis. Taxonomy (NCBI): domain Eukaryota; kingdom Viridiplantae; phylum Streptophyta; class Magnoliopsida; order Fabales; family Fabaceae; genus Arachis; species Arachis duranensis. The sequence goes on from NC_029781.3 coordinate 63,496,837, forward strand.
CACAGTTCTCCGATGCCTTAAGATTGAACTCTGTTGACTCTAATGGTGAAATTAAGGTTAGACGATACATTTCTTGTTTGAGCTGCGTTCAAATTCTGTTTGTCAAACCTAAGGATATATTTAAAGCAAGTCATTGTTATTCGATTGTGATTGTGATTATGTGAAGATGTCTTTGTGCAAGATACTGTTGTAGATGAGGAAATTAAAGCCAACTTTTTCTACTGTGTAGGATAAGAATTCTGTGACGTTACCTAGTGAGGGACATGACCAAGTATTGTTGGTAGAGGCAGCAAGTTCTGCTGGAAATGCATCACCTGTCACAGCCCATGCAGTTCACAATGATATGGTACATAGCAACATCACTGATTCAGTCTTGCCTGAAGCATTCTCCTCCACTGGCCCGACAGCATCAACTACAATTGCAAAGCCTATGGAAAGTCCTCTAATTGATGAAAGATCATTGCTGGCTAGTATTGTTCGCACTATTCCAGCTGGTGGCCGGATTCGAATCAGTTCAACAGTTAGTGAACAATAATCATGACTTTTAAATGTTATATGTTTGGTTTTCTGTCCTGACGAAAATTGCATTTATGTTTAAAACACAGCTCCCTAACAGACTCGGTAAAATGCTCGCTCCTCTGCACTGGCATGATTACAAGAAAAAGTATGGAAAGCTGGATGATTTTGTTGCTAGCCATCCTGAAGTAAGCACATAAGTATTAAATGCCTTGCAGCTAGAAATAATCAGCCAGAATTTGACAGAATTCAGTTAGATTCAAGTGTGGTTGGATGAATAAATTACACTAACCAGGGAGCAAAACACGTGCAAATAAATTCTGTCAAAAGTTCTGGCATTCCATAACTTTATTTGACTTGTCCAGCATAGTGGCGTATAATCTACTTTACATACAGGCTGACAGATTTTTGTTATGATAATTTCAGTTATTTATGATTGAGGGTGACTATATTCAGCTTCGCGAAGGAGCACAAAAGATGGTAGCTGCCAATGCCGCTGTTGCCAAAGTTGCTGCAGCAGCTGCAGCATCATCCCCTCATTCTTCATATATGCCTACTGTGGCTGTTACACCAATGGCTAACACTTATCGCCTGAAGAAAGTTCCTTCAGTTGATTCCAAAAATATCAAAACTGACAAGTCTTTTCAGGATTATGCTGTTATCTCTTCGAATATGGGTGATGATCCTCTAAAATTATCAGTAACGCAGCATCAGCAATCAAATGGTGCATGCTTTGGTGTTGCGGGAGGCCTTTCAAATGTCAAAATTTTGACCAAGTCTAAGGATTCTCGGGAAAAGGATGGCCCATCTGTTCAGTCTGGTGTACAATTAGCTGTTGGCAATGGTGTAACCCTGGACCGAACCGGTATGAACAATGCCCAAAATTCAGGCCCGGCAAATGGGAGGCCAGTTTCCAATTTCGCTTCAAAACAGCAGGCCAGGTTTGCTGTCCTATCTCAATCTGTGATGATTACCTTGAGCACTGAAATCTTGCTAATTATGTTTTTATGACAGGGCAACTGGTGCTGTGTACCATTCTCGAAGATAGTGAGTGTTCTTACTGGTGCTTAATATGATGAGAATGGTATTGTGGTGTGTACCATTCTCACTATCTTCGGGTTTTTAATTTTGTGTATTCAATATATGCTGTGTTTGTAATTTTTATTACTGTTGTGATGACAGGAAACGTCAAGAGGGGAGACTATGGTGTCTCGTGTGGGTGCGGATGAAAAGAGTATGGTGATACTTATTGGGTTTTGTGGGAGAATTTCTTTTGAAGCATGGATGGAGCATTCTACTGTTCCGATAAAATCGATATTTAAAATATGGTCCTGTCTCCATTTTCTGTAGTTAATTTATTTCTCCTGCTATATCATTTTGGTGTGCTTTCATTAATGTGGGGCCTCATCCTGGGATATTGCTGCGCACACAATTGCATCGCATAACTGTGCGATTATTTTTGTGAATGCTTGAAAGATTAATGGACAGTTTATTTAATTCAGTTTGCAACCCCTCATTTATCCGTACAAATGTTATTTGTAGTTTAAGAAACCTGGATTATTATGAATTTTGGCAAAATATATTATTTTTGAATTTTAATTGTGCAGTGAGTTTAAACTTTTAATGATTCGGTGGATTTTGCAAACGTTTATTTTGGCGGAGTGAAATGTCAGTTTTTAACCCCATGAATCTATAGTTTAGTAGGGTTCAACTGTTTAAGGTATTTCGCTAATGATATAGCTCAAATGGAGTAGTCTTTCTAGATCTTTGGCACACCAGTGTGCATAGCACTTATCTAGCACACTTATCTTCGGTTGATCGGTGCGCCTTTCGATGCTGTCTGTAGGATCTCTCTCATTTTTTTAATCTAATGGTAGAGATCATCCTTCGTCTTTCCTTCTTTGATTGGTTAATGAATATCTTGTGTCAGAGGAGCTATTTTATAAATTTATTTTGTTGCTGGTTATTTTTGTTAGATCTGAAAACTATCTGGGTTTATGTAGAATTAATTAACGATATTTAAAATTGAATTATTTGAAGTTAATGATTCTGCGTTACGTTTAATCAGAGACGATGGGGTTGGGCTGGGAAAGAAGGAGTTTCATTGTTGACGTCGTTTGACGCATACTAGAATTGCGCGGATGTTTACATTTCCGTCACTGACCATCAATGGAGTTGCAGGAAGTTCCCCTCACCCCACCCCCTCGCGGAATCATTGCAAAGCTACCTACTCTCCGAATGCGCATCTGTCGCGAATCATTGGATCGGAGGATGACGATATGCATAGTGTCATTGCCGGAACGAGTTTCTATCGCTGTTGATGACAAGGAGTATTGTTTCGGGTAGACGTATGGCTTTGCCGGAGACAATCAAGAAGGAAGGATCCAAGTGGCGTGGTGATGGTGGGCTAGAGAATGACGGAGGAGAGGTAGAATTCTTTTCGAATCGGGGCGGGTCAAGTTGGAACACTGCTGGTTGGACTTGGCTCAATCTGGATGGGCTTATAGATTATAAGTTTTTTTTTCTAAAACCAATGATGGGTTCAACTGTTGGGTATGGTTCTGTTTACAAAACTAAAAAAAAAAATGTAACATGGGTGAACAAAGAAGAGGAACACCGAAAGGCCGAAAAAAAGAAAGAAAAAGAAGAACACCTAGGACCTAAACAAAAAAAAGAGGAACATCAAATTAGTTGTTACATATATAATTAGTTGCTGAACAATCTAACAACACTATTAAATAATTAAATTTCTTTAGGATATAATAATTAAAATACTCTGTAATATTTAACATTTCCATTCTTTCAATTGAACCAGGGATTGCATTCGTGCAATATGATTGGTTGAGGATGAATACCTATCCTTTAACAAGCAGAATTTGATGTGGCTTTTTAAGTAGATTTTATTATTCAATAAAAGGTGAGTTCTATGGTGCCTTTTACTATGGTGCCTAAATTACCTAACTTACTTTTAAAGGTAAAATATAAAATGTTTAAAGTAAAAGGTAAAATATTTAAAATTTATTAAATATTATCTATTTGCCTTTTTGGTAAGTTAGGTATAATCTCAAAGGCACCATAGCATTCACCTCAATAAAATACTAATGCACCTCTTTTATTTTTTGGAAAGGTAAAGGAATAAATTAAATTATTTCGTTGGGAAGGACAGCCAGTATTAAATTGTTACTTTGTAAAATCAAAGCAATTAACTTATTGATGTGTGTTGTTTAATCTTGTTGTTTATGGCTTTATGCTTCTCCTCGTATCTGTGTAGCATTATAAGCTATTTTGTTTGGAATTTACGCATGATTATCCTCATATGGAATATATTTTTATTGTGTTTCTGTTGTTGTGCTTGGAGAATCCTGAGTTTGATCTGGTATGGAGGATTCGTTGGATGATGATACAGCTTAAGCATGTGGCTATACACAAATTATTACATTCGTAATGCAAACGGATGTGTGGAACGATCCATTATTACTATGTTTTAAAGATAATGCTCACACGCATAACCTTCGCATCGAGTAGTCAGTATTTCACAACGGCATTAGCTAATAGGCCCACCCAAAAAAAAAATAGACCTAAACAGTACAATACCACAGCTCGTTCTCAGTTACATGGGCCGCCCCAGTTACATACATTGCGGGGGAGGGGTCGGTTTACGGTGTCTCCATCCTGTTGTTGCGCTGACCCCTAAGACCTGGGACGTTACCTATCCATCAAAATGTCGGCCAGCTGCCGTATGATTTCTCCCAGTTGAGTCTTGAGTTCCTCTCTCTCTCTCTCTCTCTCTCTCTCTCTCTCTCTCTCTCTCTCTCTCTATCTGGGATACACGGTACTCGATCGACGCAACGGCCTGTTGTAGGTCCTCAATCGATGTGCTGGCTGCAAGTGATGTAACTTTGTTAGCAACACATTGATACCGACGCAAGTGACTAGACGTAGGGGCATCGCAAGAACACATTTTCGCTTACCAGATGCACCTGGTACCACCGCGGGAGCTCGCTGCCCAGCCCTGGAACAAGCGAAGTTGTCGTCACCGTCGTATCGTGCCGTCCACCGTGAACGAATCGATTGAACTCTGACTCCGGCGGGAGCTCGCTGCTCAGCCCCAGAACAGGCGATGCAGTCACCTGGAAGTAGTCGTTCCAGGCGTTCGCGGCCTCTTGGTAACTCCGGTAACGACGAAGCAGGTTCCGTGGAAAGCCATCCACCTGAGCCGATGCCGTCTCGCAGTTGGGGTATATTCCGGGTATCCTCCCTCTAAAGACGACGTACCACCCACCTTCTGTTCGCATTGCCATCTAACTGTTAGAGGAGATTTGGTAGACCTTGAAGAGGGAGAGGTGGTTAGGCTTGATGGTGGAATACAATTTATGGGTTTTTCTCTCACCTGGAGGCTAAGAAATGGAAGAGTAAACAAATAAAGCAACTAGAATGGTGCAACAGCAGTCGAGGTTTATTTGCACGCGGACCCTATGTTTAGGAGTAGGGGTGCAGGGACTCTAGGTATAGGAATAGGGGTGTACTTGCACCAGCAAATAAAAAAGTAATAACATAGCATTTGTCGTATTCACCACTATTAATTTCAATGAATTTATTATATTTTTAGAATTAATTTTTGTGAAGAATTAATTCCCAATATAAATTGTTATCGAGTGAACTTTTTAATTTTAATACCGAGAGAGTGTTGGTGTATAGCAAGATTATGGAGGAAATTGTAATGTGTTCCCAGTTAAATAGGACATATGCTTTTTTAATTAATATAATTATACTATCGCGATAAGTACAAATTATACTATAATAATATATAACAGCTAACATTATGTCCATGTATTAATGCCTGATTTTATCTGGACGCATCGGTAAATGAAGAAAACATCTAGGAAAACATATGTGGTACTGAACCGCAACCCCTTTCCCCCACCCACCAACGGCAGCATATTAAAAAGTATATTAAAAAGGTCAGTTACAAGTTCGTATATCCTCTTTATAATCTCCAATAATCCCTCCACGAAGTCCTTGCAAATGGCTGGAAGTTCCCAGAAGGACAGAAAAAAAGTGGGCGTATTCGTTCAGCACGAATGTCCGCTGAATCTTCTTCCTCGTGAAATATGGTCGAGTATTGCTGTGATGGTTGCATCGAATTCGATTGAGGATCTGTTCAACATGCAAGCGACGTGTAAGGAGTTCCTGGGTGCGGCGAGTTCAGACGCTGTATACAAGCATGCGACGATGTCGTATAAACCGTTAGCGCACTTTTTACTTCACCTCGACGGGCCTGAAAGGAGATTCCTTGATCGCTGCGTGGAAGTAGGAAATGTGGATGCTATACTCCGACATGGGTTCGTGGAGTATCTCCGGTTTGGCCGCCGTGACAAAGGGATGGAACTGCTTGCTAGGGCCTCAACAGAGGGCAACGTCGAAGCAGGTTACCTGTGTGCTATGTTGCTAATGTTTGATCACGAAGACGAGGAAGAAGTGAAAAGGGGTGTTCAAATGATGGAAGTTATCCGTATTTCTAGGAAGCTCGAGAGCTGCAGCAAGTTCTTCAGGGGCGTTTTCAATGATGCCATTGTGCTCTTATTAGAAATGTTTGCATCTGAATGAACGTGACTGTTTAATTATCTTGTTAATCCGCCCCCGACTGTACTGTAGTGGGTTTATCTTTATGTAATCCACCAATACAATGGCTAGCAAATGCCGGTTTGTTATGATCCTTCATTAACCCCTTCATTAACCCCTTGCTAATTGCTATGCGTACTGATGGTGTATTTTATTTTATTTTATTTTATTTTATTTTTGTTAAAAAACTGTCAGTTTGATCAATTACTTTATCATAATTATGTGGATGGCACAGACGACACAATTAATGCGTATCTTGAGTGGGATATGATCTGAACTTTGCACTATTGAAGTGACGTTTGAATGGACAGAAGACTGTTTAGTCAATCAACCTTTTAAACCATCGAAAGTTTTTTTTCTGGGGTTGGGTACCAAGACCGTGACAGTGAATTTATACAAAACTGGTAACTTGGATAGGCAATAGGGAGTGTCGAAAGAGGTCAGGTAAAAAATGGGTACGAGATAATTTTTGTATATGCAATGATAATTGACGATGGTGTATAAAATCTATACAAACATTAAATAATGAACATCCATCTATGTTCCAATTGAACCACGGGATTGTATTCATATAATATAACCGGTTGAGAGATTGAATACTTGTCCTTTAAAGAACAAAATTTGCTTTCATATTTTGAGGAGTTTTGATTATGTAATTGCACTAAATGTTTTCTTATAACATGAGAGAGAAGTAATTTGAATTTTGTTTCGATCAATGGCTTCGTATTCTTTGTTCATCCAAGCAATCTAATTTGAAAGATGTTTATTTCCTATAATTTCATATAATATTAGGATATCATAATCATAAAAATGATACTATGTCTACATTCCTTTGTTTTATTATCTAGTGTAAAATGACGGTATGTGACCTTAAATCAGAAGGAACCTGTAAACATTCGTGACAATCAAATGTGCTGCCTGTGGAGTAATACCAATCTGCAAGGAAGGATAAATCGACAAACACGTCTTTGATAATGCACACGTAAATAATTGCATAAATGGTCCGAAATCACGATTTGGAAATGGTACTTGGCTCCATCATAACATAAATTCCTAATTGTGTGTCAATAGGTCACATGACTTTTGAAATTAAGAACAGACAGATGAAAGTAGAAATAATTATATTATCATAGTTTAGGTTCCACTACAGAAGATCAAACGGGAGACAGAACAAACAAAGGAAATAAAAGGATCATACAGGCCTCGATGGAAAACATGACATTAAGATATCAAGCATGTGCAGCAGGTCAAATAACTCCGGCCCCGTCTTCATTCTGCCCGGCTGGATGACGACCCCGACGGAGCAAAAACTTTTTCTTTTCCTCCAAAACATCGATCCTGCGTTCCATGTCACGCCACAGTAGAGCCTCCAACTGTTCCTGTTCACGGCAATTGGCGATTTCTACCATCAATTCTTTTGCTTTGACGTCCAATTGGTGAAGGATCACGTCATTCTTTCGCTGCGCTATTTTCAACTCCTTTTTTAGCCGTTGCCTTTCCTTCTCCTCTTCCTCCAATTCATCCTTCTTTGCCTCGAAAACGAACTTGGCGGCAAACATCTCCATCTTCGCCTGCCTCAGTTCTGCTTCGGTCGTTACAAGTCTATCCTTCAAAATCTCCTCCCTCTTGACCAGTGCGGCCTCAACGAGCTCATAATCTGCGGACTTTTCATCCACACGGATGATGTTGATAAAAGCGTCGATTGAGAGTTTTGCAAGGTCGTCGGGACTAATGGCGTGGTCGGTGACGGATTCCTGCGACATTTTCTCGGGAGAAGAAGACGACATATGGCAGACTACGACGACCCTTAAAGCAACAATTTTTGTTCCGGTGACGACGGTTGTCCTCCGGGTGGGTCGTTTTCAGGCGATAGACGTCGAATTTTCCTTCTGAAGTTACACCGAGAGTGCGAAGTGGAAGCCGTGTGCAGAGATGACTGTGGTAGTGTGGTAGACGGCGGAAAGAGCAGTGGAGTGTGGCAGTAATAAGGAGAGGGAGAAGGATAGACAGAGAGTGGAGAGAAATGAGGTAGGTAGAAAGTTGCTTGGTATCCTTTTTTTCATAACTAATGTGTCAATAATGGGGGTTTATTTTTAGAAAAATAAAACATTAATTTAAACTATTTCGATGGAAAAAAAAGAAAAGATAACATTTATTCAGTGAGTAATTAAAGTAAGCAACTAAAGTTGACATGAATATAACACAAAAATCGAACAGTCAACATTAAATTCTTGCGTTGTAAAACCAAAGCATTTGAGTTAAGCTTGTCTTTGTTTCAGATTCCTAGAAAAATAAATAAATGAAAATGAGTATTTCGTTCGTCCCCTATTAATTAATTATCTTATCTTTTCCAGAATAATCGATAAAGAAACGTACGAGGTACTGAACCATTTTAACAACAAAAAAAGGATATAATAAGAGCACAAAACGTATCGCTGGTACTCGTGTGTCGTCTTGATATTTTCCAAAACCCCTGGCCTAAGTTGCTTGCAAAATGGCTGGAGGTTCCATGAAGAACAGAAAGAAAAGGAACGCAGCCAAGAAGGTCAGAAAGAAAGGGACCGTATCCGTTGAGTACGAATGTCTGCTAAATCTTCTTCCTCACGACATATGGGTCAGGATTGCCACGAAGGTTGCGTCTTATTCGATTAAGGATCTGTTCAACATGCAGGCGACTTGCAAGGTGTTTCTTGGTGCAGCAAGGTCCGACGATGTTTACAAGGAGGCGTCGATGTTAGAGTTGCCGATTGCGTTCTTTTTATACTACTATGGCCGACCTGAACAGAGGTTCATAGAATGCTGCGTGGAGGCAGGAAATCCGGCTGCCATACTCTGGGTGGGGATGACTGAATTCGTCTGGATTGGTCACACCATCGGTGGAATAGATACTCTGACTATGGCTGCAACTGAGGGCGACTTGGAAGCCTGTTACATGTGTGCGATGCTGCTATTGTCTCTTGCCAAGGAAGACGAAGAGCACATGCGAAAGGGACTTGAATTTTTTGAGATTGTACGTGATTCTGGGGCGTTCGAAAGGTGCAGAGAGGTCTTCATGCAGGTATTCGCGGGTCCGTGGGTGGAGGTTAAGCCATTGGATCCTAGACTGCCCGAGGTTTGTCAGTCCACCAGTTACCGCACCAGAAGCACCATGGGTTATGTGGAAGATTTGTCCCGCGTCTCGTGTGTGCAGTGCCTGGCCGATTATGAGGTTCTAGTGTTCCGGGAGTTTTTGCATCCGAATAAAAATGTCTATTTTGGGGTTTGTGTTTTCCAAGTTTGTTGTTTAGGGTTCTCGTATCTGGTATTACCGTATGAAGCATTATCTCCACTCTTGTTAAGAATTTATGCATGATTATCTTGATGTTAAATATATTTTTATTTTTATTGTGTTTCTATTTTCGTGCGTGGATAGATCTTAGTTTGAATTGGTTAAGCTTGATGGTGGAATATGGTTTAGGATTTTTTCCTCGCCTGGATGCTCAGAACTAGAAAAGTAAATGGAAGAACTCTAACAAAGTAGCAGAGGTGTACTGGGACGCAGACCCCACGTTCAGGAGTAAGCATGTACTTCACGCGGAAGTAGGTTCAGAAGTAGGGGTGCAGGGATACCAGGGTCAGGACTAGGGGTGTACTTGCACCCACTTAGATAGAAAAAAAAGGTTTGTTCTGTCAATCAATATATTAAATTGAATGCAATTAATTGCAAATTAAAAAAAATTATCATTTAATTCGCTAATTTAATTTAATTTGACCATTTACGGTTTTTTAATCGGGTTAAAAATCCTTAATCTACACTATTACGGCATGTATTTAATTTTTTTATCTAATGTTTCGTAATATTAACTGTTATCGATGAGCTTAAATAAAATTGCAAACAACGAAAACGTCGTTAACGTTTTCGATTTCCAAAAATCGAGGCAAATTGGAAAATGAAAACGAGAGTGCCCACTGCCGTTTGGCAAAAGAAAGACACTTCTACTTGTATACGTATACATAAATATCATATATATATTAGTTTTTATAGGAAAGAAGATAAATTTTACAGTTGAGGATACATACCTTTTGGAAATTGGTATTATTGCGATAACCCATAAGTTTAGATGATAATAATAATATATAAAAGCTTACATTCCATCTCTTAATTGGCGATCATTTCTCCTATTAATAATTTCCGATAATCCCCCAACAACCCCCCTCCAGCCTCTGCCAAGCCCTTGCAAATGGCTGGATCTTCCAAGACAAACAGAAAGGAAAGGAACGTGTCCGTCGAGCATGAATATCCACTGAATCTTCTTCTTCGGGATATATGGGTGAGGATTGCCACTAAGGTTGCATCGAATTTGATTCATGATCTGTTCAACATGCAGGCGAGTTACAAGGTTTTTCTGGAATTAGCGAGTTCCGAAGCTGTGTACCAACATGCGACGATGCAGGTTATACCGATAGTGTCCTTTTTATTTTACCTTGATCGGCCAGAAAGAAGGTTCATCGATCACTGCGTTGAAGCAGAAAATACGGATGCTATACTCCGACAGGGGTTGACGGAGTATTTCTGGATTGCCCGCCGTGGCATTGGGATGGAACTGCTTTCTAGTGCCTCGACGGAGGGTAGCGTCGAAGCAGGTTACCTGTCTGCCATGTTGCTACTGTGTGATCACGAAGATGAAGAAGAAGTGCAAAGGGTTGTTGAAATGTTAGAGTTTATCCGTACTTCTAGAAAGCTTGAAAGGTGTAAGGAGTTCTTCGCGGACATTTTCTGGGAGCAATGTGTTGATGAGAGATCATCGGATCCGGGACATGCCGTGGCTTGTCGGTCCACCACTTGTACTATCCGTGGCACCATGGCTGGTGTGAATGATGTGTCCCGTGTCTCATGTGTGCACTGCCTGGCAGATTACGAGGTCATGGTTTTCTTGGAGATGTTTAGATTTTAGTGAACGTGGTTGTTTATCACCCTTATTAATCTGCCTTCGAATGAACTGTTGTAGGGTTATCTTTATGCAATCTGCCAAAACAGTGGTTAGAAACTGATGATTTGTTAACAATCTATTTCTTGGTTGAAAAAATGGCAGTTTGATCCAATAAATTAACATAATTAATTCGCATTTTTGTTCACGCATTATTTCATAGCTTCACCCGGAAAGAGAAAGAAAAAACAGAGAAATTCAAATGCTGCAAAATTAGATATAATTAAAAAAACTGAGTTTTAGGCAGGGATTACAGAACATCAAAAGGACGGCTAAAGAAACAAAGCATATAAAGATTTGAAACATAGAAGCTGTATGTCATATATCCCCAACATCGTCTTCATTCTGCCCGGCGGTCTCCTGGTCGTTAGAGCCGTGTGCGGTTAGCAGAGCTTGATTATACAATTGGCGGACCAGTAACCCTAGCTTGATCTCCACAACCTCGAGCCTGTCTTCCACTTCACGCCACGGTGCCATCTCTTGCTGTTCCCTTTGACGAAGATCGGCAATTTCTGCCTTCAATTCGTTTGCTTTGTCATTTAGTTGGCGAATGGTCATTTGATGCTGTTCCAGCTCCATGCACAACTTCTCTTGCAACCGGCGACCTTCCTCCAGTTGATGCTCCATTGCCCTCGCCCTGACCTTGGTGGTAATACTCTCTAGCCTCGCCTGCCTTAGTTATGCTTCTGTTGTTTGAAGTCTATCCCTAAAAAACCTTTCCTTCCAACGGAGGGTGTCGATCAGATCTGTGGTCGGAAGTTCCGTGAGGTCTTCGGGACTAACGGCGTGGTCGTTGAGGGATTCGTGCGATATTTTCTCGGACGAAGACGGGGAGGTTTTCTTGACGACGAAGGCCCTTCAAGCAAGGATTTTTCTCCCGGCAGAGAGGTTAGAGAAGAAGGAACGAATTATTAGAACTGACGAATGGTTATGATGGACTTACTTGTGCATTGATATAAAGTTGTTTCGTATTTCTTTATTTTGATTACTTTGTTTAAATTTTTTAATCAAAATTTTACTTTAAAATAAATAAATTACTATACTTTAATATGTTTAAATAATGTATGTCTGTTATTCCTTGAAAAATGAAGATAATAATGCCCCTGGTGGTTTTATCGGTAAACGTAGAAAAGATACAGAAAAATATGTGCTGTGTTGATTGCGCAGAAGTAGCAATAAATGCAAATCTTGGCTATGTGATGTTAGAGTAGACAAGAAGGGCTGAAGGGTTGTGTACTACTATTAATAACGTGACAGACGGGACTGACGGTGAGTTTATACAAAGATGATTTACTTGCAGAAGCAATGGGGAGTCACCGAATGGGAGGTCATTAACGGGGGGAAATTTTTTTTATAAATAAAATTTTTAATATGAAACGACAAAACACATAAATAGAATGATAGCAACACGAGTTACATAATAGCAAAATCCTTACATGATACATATATTAGATAACCAAAAGAATAAGGTGAACCCAATCCAATCGTATCAGTCAAAGAGGTGGACAAACAGGATCAACTCATAGTTTGCTCGACAATTCACGCACATAACACGAGCAGCACCTCCATCACTATCGTTTATGTGCCACCCTCTTCCGTAGCATTGATGGTGGTAAATGACACCCATGTTTCCACGACTTGGACATGCCTGCGAAACACAGATTAGATTCTCTCCGTTTAGCACTGGCACGTGACGCAGGTGTGTCCACGACCCTTGGATAACGCTTCGGAACACCAATTTACAGATTGTTAGGGCACCGGCCGCCTCAAGCCCACGAAATATTTCCAAGCCTTTTTTTTTGCCTCGGCGTCGTCACCTAGCATTAGCATCATTGATATTGTGTACTGGGCAGCCGAATGGCCCTGGGCTGTGACAGCGTGCATCGATTCCATCTCCGTAAAGCGACACTCACCAAGGAAAAGGTCAGACACAACAGCCCAAAACAGAACTTCCAGGTGCCCGCTCTACCTGCATTGCGCTAAGAAGTCCCTTTGGTGTATCGAACTCACATTCCACCACCATTGGTCAGAAATTGGAATCGAGGCGCATCGATATACGAAATCCTCATCCCCTGTATTGCGTGCAGGGGTGCACGACATCCTGAGACTGCACAAGTCCCTGACAGATTGTACAACGGTCCTCGTGGAAATTAAAGTCCAAACATCGTGGGGAAGTTTGGCGGTGCATGTTGGACGCTCCATTTCCTATCCTTATAATGAATGCCTGATACGATAGTTGAATGGGCAATTATGTATAAGGAAGGAACAACATAAAGGCTCCAAGTAGTATTGTCAATGGCTGTTGTTTAAGGTGTCTTTATAGCCACCTGGTGCCGTTTGCGATAGTGTCGCATCGGTTGTGTATCCTGCTTCTACACCAAGTCAGCCACACTCACATCGATTTAGGAGCGTGCCGATTCAGTTTCCCTCGCCTCACACATGGCTTTCCGGTCATGAAACTCGTAATTAATAATATAGTGAACTCGAGAAAAATCTTGCAAAATGTGATGTCCACTTAATATAATAGATTTATAAAAGTCTAACTTTCTTTATCATGTTGTCTCGTCGTTTGGGGTTTTCCAGTTTTTTCTTTTTCTCTTTTTGTGTTATGGTATCTGATCAATATATATAAGTATCGATTTAACCAAGACACGGTTTGCCTGTTATTTGTTGGGATTTATAAACGAGTAATCGGCTAGTTAATATAAATCGCTGTCAAATATTTACATCATGGATATATAAAAAACATAGCATTCATTATACGATAAACAATATAATATTTAATTATATGTCAATCCTAAACCCAGTGTTGATCTGTCAACCACAATATGCCTGACAATCCTAAACCCTTGGTATGTCTACGTATCGTTCTACCTTGTAGTCGGTGCGACAGTGGATGCAAGGAATATGGTCAACGCCTCCAACACCGTGGATGGAGCCATGCTCTGCCGCCCTTTGGCGGTAGTCATAAAGAAGACCCATGTGGCCTCAGGTCAAGCATCTAGTGAAGTCACAGACCCTATGTTCTTCTCCCTTTTTCAGCAATTGGACTTCATCCGACCAAAAAATTGTGAGAACTAGAAAGCAACTCGAGTAACATGCGGGGAGTAAACCACCCGCTTCGATCGCGCAAAATAGTTCCATACCATTTTTTTGCCCTCGTTGTCGTCCTTTCGGATAAGAAACTCCATTGAAAATGCGTACTTGGCAGCGTCCAAGCCATTGCTTGCTGCATCCTGCAGCATTTTCCATGCGATGGCATGGTTACATTGTATGTAGAGCTCTCGCAGCACCTCCCGAAACAGAAGCTCTGGGTGACCAATCTCAAAGCACCTTGATGAGCGGATAATTTGTACGCATTTTGGCATTGTTTTTAGTATGTTTTTAGTATGATCTAGTTAGTTTTTAGTATATTTTTATTAGTTTTTAGTTAAAATTCACTTTTCTGGACTTTACTATGAGTTTGTGTGTTTTTCTGTGATTTCAGGTATTTTCTGGCTGAAATTGAGGGACCTGAGCAAAAATCTGATTCAGAGACTGAAAAGGACTGCAGATGCTGTTGGAGTCTGACCTCCCTGCACTCGAAGTGGATTTTCTAGAGCTACAGAAGCCCAATTGGGGCGCTCTCAATGGCGTTGGAAAGTAGACATCCTGGGCTTTCCAGCAATATATGATAGTCCATACTTTGCCCAATATTTGATGGCCCAAACCGGCGTACAAAGTCACCCTCAGAAATCCCAGCGTTAAACGCCAGAACTGGCACAAGGATGGGAGTTAAACGCCCAAAATGGCACAAAAGCTGGCGTTTAACTCAAAGAAAAGTCTCTACACGAAAATGCATCAATG
>NC_029781.3:63515713-63516560 GCF_000817695.3 Arachis duranensis
TGCCAAGAGACTAACCTGGTTTTAAACTGGGAGAAATGTCACTTTATGGTGACTGAAGGAATTGTCCTTGGGCACAAGATTTCAAGCAGGGGAATAGAGGTGGATAAGGCAAAGGTATAGGTAATTGAAAAATTACCACCACCTGCCAATGTTAAGGCAATCAGAAGCTTTCTGGGGCATGCAGGATTCTACAGAAGGTTTATAAAGGATTTTTCAAAAATTACAAAACCTTTGAGTAACCTGCTAGCTGCTGACACACCATTTGTGTTTGACACACAGCGTCTGCAGGCGTTTGAGACCCTGAAAGCCAAGATGGTCACAGCACCAGTCATCTCTGCACCAGACTGGACATTGCCATTCGAACTAATATGTGACGCCAGTGACCATGCCATTAGTGCAGTGTTGGGACAGCAGTGACCATGCCATTGGTGCAGTGTTGGGACAGAGGCATAACAAGCTTCTGCACGTCATTTACTATGCCAGTCATGTTCTAAATGACGCACAGAAGAATTACACAACCACAGAAAAAGAGTTACTTGCAGTGGTCTATGCCATTGACAAGTTTGATCCTATCTAGTGGGATCCAAAGTAGTTGTGTACACTGACCATGCTGCTCTTAAATACTTACTCTCAAAGCAGGATTCAAAACCCAGGCTTATCAGATGGGTGTTGCTTCTGCAAGAGTTTGATATAGAAATAAGAGACAGAAAAGGGACAGAGAACCAAGTAGCAGATCATCTGTCCCGGATAGAACCAGTAGCTGGGGCGTCCCTCCCTTCTACTGAGATCTCTAAGACTTTCCCAGATGAGCAACTCTTTGCCATTCAGGAAGCTCCATGGTTTGCAA
>NC_029781.3:63517399-63517875 GCF_000817695.3 Arachis duranensis
TCCCGGTGGAGGGGTCCGTATGTGATTACAGGAGTGTCACCATATGGATATGTTGAGCTTCAGGATATTGATTCTGACAAAAAGTTCATTGTTAATGGACAAAGAATCAAGCATTATCTTGAAGGCAATTTTGAGCAATGATGCTCAAAACTGAGACTTGAGTGATTCTCAGTAAAAGTCCAGCTAAAGACAGTAAAGAAGCGCTTGCTGGGAGGCAACCCAGTCATTAGGAGGTTATATGTTTTGTTTTTATAAAGGCAAGTGTCAAAAATAAAGGAATTCACAGAGTTACAGAAGGATTCAGCTCAAAAAAGCAGAGAAAAAGAGCTTACTGGCGAAAAAACGCCAGTAAGGGGCATTTTGGGCGTTAAACGCCAGAATGGGTATCATTCTGGGCGTTTAATGCCAGGAATGGTGCCATTTTGGGCATTAAATGCCAGAATGGGCACCATTCTGGGCATTTAACGCCAGGTGTG
>NC_029781.3:63518002-63520196 GCF_000817695.3 Arachis duranensis
AAACGCCCAGTGATAAAGAAATTCTGGCGTTTAACGCCAGCCAGGGCACCTGGCTGGGCGTTAAACGCCCAAAAGGGGCATCAAATGGGCGTTAAACGCCAGAATGGGTGCCATTCTGGGCGTTTAACGCCAGAAAGGTGGGGGGACCACAATTTTGTTTTCAAATCAAATTTTTTCAAACTTTCCTTCTCTTACCCATACTTTTCTACAAAAACACATTTCAATCTCTCATCATTCACTTCCAATTTTTCAAAAAAAATCTAAAATCATTCTTTAAATCTCTCAAATCATTCCCAAATTTTGTTCAAAATCTCACCCTTCTCTCACTTTCTTTCCATATCTTCTCAAATCTCCTTTCAATTTTTTCTTTTTTTTTTCGAAATCTCCTCTCCCCCACCTTATAAATACACGTTTGGCTCCCTCTTTCCACCACACCATTCGAATTTCCTATTCCTCTCTCTCTCTTCTTTCCTTTCTTTTGCTTGAGGACAAGCAAACCTCTAAGTTTGGTGTGGTTTTCCGTGATCACTAAGCCAAGATTCATCAAAGATCATGGCTCCTAAGGGAAAACAAACCAATTTAAGAGGAAAGAAAGAGAATAATCCAAAGAATCTTTGGAATCAAGAGAAGTTCTTAACCAAAGAACATGAAGACCACTATCACAAAATAATGGGTCAGAGGTCAGTGATCCCAGAAGTTAAATTTGATCTGAAAGAAGATGAATATCTGGGGATCCAAGAGCAAATTCGAAACAGAGGATGGGAAGTTCTAACCAATCCTGAGATAAAGGTTGGAAGGAACATGGTTCAGGAATTCTACTCAAATCTGTGGCTAACATATAAGCAGAGAATGACTGGAACTGCTTACCATACCTACAGAACTATGGTCAGAGGGAAAGTTATGTACTTTCATCTGGACAAAATAAGAGAAATCTTCAGACTACCTCAACTGCAAGATGATCCTGAATCCTTTAATAGGAGGATGGTGAGAGCAGATAAAGGGTTGGATCAAGTTCTAGAGGACATATGCCTCCCTGGAACTAAGTGGATAACCAATTCAAAGGGTGTCCCAAACCAACTCAAGAGGGGAGACCTCAAACCAATTGCAAGAGATTGGCTAGACTTTATTGGGCGTTCCATATTGCCCACTAGCAGCCGTTCTGAGGTCACCATCAAGAGAGCAGTGATGATTCATTGCATCATGCTTGAAAAAGAAGTGGAGGTTCATCATGTGATTGCTTGTGAGATCTACACAATTACAAATAAGAATTCCACTGAAGCCAAATTGGCTTACCCAAGCTGAACAAGCCGCCATCACTAAGGTGGACCCGTTCTTTAATCTCCTTGTTCTTTATTTTCTGTTTTTCGATTTTTTATGCTTATGTTTATCTATGTTTGTGTCTTATTACATGATCATTAGTATCTTAGTATCTATGCCTTAAAGCTATGAATGTCCTATGAATCCATCACCTCTCTTAAATGAAAAATGCTTTAATCACAAAAGAACAAGAAGTACAGGATTTCGAAATTTATCCTTGAAACTAGTTGAATTAGTTTGATGTGGTGACAATAATTTTTGTTTTTCCGAATGAATGCCTGAACAGTGCATATGTCTCTTGAATTTGTTGTTTTGAGAATGTTAGAAATTGTTGGCTCTTGAAAGAATAAGGGAAAAGGAGAACTGTTATTGAGGATCTGAAAAATCATCAGAATGATTCTTGAAGCAAGAAAAAGCAGTGAATATAAAAAAAAATTTCGAAAAAAAAAGAGAGGAGAAAAAAAAAAGAAAAAGAAAGAAATAAAGTTGTGATCCAAGGCAAATAGAGTGTGCTTAAGAACCCTGGACACCTCTAATTGGGGACTCTAGCAAAGCTGAGTCACAATCTCAAAAGGTTCACCCAATTATGTGTCTGTGGCATGTATGTATCCGGTGGTAATATTGGAAGACAGAGTGCTTTGGGCCACAGCCAAGACTCATACACTAGCTATGTTCAAGAATCATTATACCTAACTAGGAGAATCAATAACATTATCTGAGTTCTGAGTTCTTATAGATGCCAATCATTCTGAACTTCAAAGGATAGAGTGAGGTGCCAAAACTGTTCGGAGGCAAAAAGCTACTAGTCCCGCTCATCTAATTGGAGCTATGTTTCCTTGATATTTTGGAGTCTATAGTATATTCTCTTCTTTTTATC
>NC_029781.3:63529807-63530282 GCF_000817695.3 Arachis duranensis
GTGCATATGTCTTTTGAATTTGTTGTTTTAAGAATGTTAAAATTGTTGGCTCTTGAAAGAATGATGGAAAAGGAGAACTGTTATTGAGGATCTGAAAAATCATCAAATTGATTCTTGAAGCAAGAAAAAGCAGTGAAAAAAAAATGAAAAAAAAAGAGAGAAAGAAAAAGAAAAAGAAAGAAATAAAGTTATGATCCAAGGCAAAAAGAGTGTGCTTAAGAACCCTGGACACCTCTAATTGGGGACTCTAGCAAAGCTGAGTCACAATCTCAAAAGGTTCACCCAATTATGTGTCTGTGCCATTGTTTTTAGTATGTTTTTAGTATGATCTAGTTAGTTTTTAGTATATTTTTAATAGTTTTTAGTTAAAATTCACTTTTCTAGACTTTACTATGAGTTTGTGTGTTTTTTTGTGATTTCAGGTATTTTCTGGTTGAAATTGAGGGTCCTGAGCAAAAATCTGATTCAGAGATTG
>NC_029781.3:63530422-63531036 GCF_000817695.3 Arachis duranensis
AACGGCGTTGGAAAGTAGACATCCTGGGCTTTCCAGCAATATATGATAGTTCATACTTTGCTCAAGATTTGATGGCCCAAATTGGCGTGGCAATTCGGCCTCAATATTTCCAGCGTTTAACGCTGGAACTGGCATGAAACTTGGAGTTAAACGCCCAAACTGGCATGAAAGCTGGCGTTTAACTCCAGAAAAGATCTCTACACGAAAATGCTTCATTGCTCAACCCAAGCACACACCAAATGGGCCCGGAAGTGGATTTTTTAAGTCATTTACTCATCTCTGTACACCCTAGGCTACTAGTTTACTATTAATAGGATCATTTGACATTGTATCTGGACCTCATGACACTCTACACGTTTCTTTGTGTATCTTCCATGGCATGAGTCTCTAAACCCCATGGTTGGGGGTGAGGAGCTCTGCTGTGTCTTGATGGATTAATGCAATTACTACTGTTTCTCATTCAATCATGCTTGCTTCCATTCTAAGATAATACTTGTTCTTAACCCGGATGAATGTGATGATCCGTGAGAATCATCATCATTCTCAACTATGAACGTGTGCCTGACAACCACCTCCGTTCTACCTTAGATTAAGTAGTTATCTCTTGGATTCTT
>NC_029781.3:63531050-63532322 GCF_000817695.3 Arachis duranensis
AATCAGAATCTTCGTGGTATAAGATAGAATTGATGGCGGCATTCATGAGAATCCGGAAAGTCTAAACCTTGTCTATGGTATTTTGAGTAGGATTCAGGGATTGAATGACTGTGATGAGCTTCAAACTCGCGAAGGCGGGGCGTTAGTGATAGACGCAAAAGAATCACTGGATTCTATTCCGGCCTGATCGAGAACCGACAGATGATTAGCCATGCTGTGACAGAGCATATGAACATTTTCACTGAGAGGATGGGAGGTAGCCATTGACAACGGTGAAACCCTACATACAGCTTGCCATGGAAGGAGTCTTGCATGCTTGAAGAAGAAGACAGTAGGAAAGCAGAGATTCGGAAGACAGAGCATCTCCAAAACCTCAACCTATTCCCCATTACTGCAAAACAAGTAACCATTTCATGTTCTTTTGCTTTTCACAATCAATCCTGATAATTTCTGATATCCTGACTAAGATTTACAAGATAACCATAGCTTGCTTCAAGCCGACAATCTCCGTGGGATCGACCCTTGCTCACGCAAGGTATTACTTGGACGACCCAGTGCACTTGCTGGTTAGTTGTGCGGAGTTGCAAAAGTGTGATTGCAATTTCGTGCACCACACCTCTCGAAAAATCTTCGCCCTATCGGGTCGTGTCTCCACCACCACTTCATGTCATGCGGGGGTGGTATGAAAACCATCCTGAGCATAGTATTCTCTTCGCCTGCATTGCGCGCAGTGCAACACGTCATACGAAACCTACACAGGTCCTCAATGGAGTTTGATGCGACTTTAATGGCTATGGCTAACCAAACGTCGTGGGGTAGTTCGACGGCAGCAGGCAAACACTCCATTGTAACTTTCCGTTGGACGAGGGCTTGGCAGTGTACATGCTTATGACGGTGTTATCCAGTGGTATAGAAAATACGCGTGCAAGCATATTTATGGTTTAACTACGCCCTTTAGAATCTAGTTCCCTCGGCCTAAACCGTCGCATCTTATCCTTGGCAAAATCCATTTTCGTTTTTTCAAAAAAAAAACATCTATTCACCTGCACTGCAAAAATAAATAACCTTATTAATTGAGGGCATTTATTAGATTTGTATTTACTCGATGGTGCGTATTTAGTTGATGGCTAGAAATGTGAAAATTATACTCTCATTGATGTACAAAAAGGGGAAGTAACCCTGAGAGTCAATGAGGATGAGTTCAAGTTGAATGCTGTCAAAGCTATGTAGCATCCAGACACACCAAATGACTGCATGGGCGCTGACATTATT
>NC_029781.3:63540204-63550193 GCF_000817695.3 Arachis duranensis
GCACGAAAGACGAACCATAAAGGGAAAGGCCGTAAACACACAAAGTCCTAATTTGTGAGAAAGACAAACTTGGATCGCCACACATGCTCGCAGGGTACCCAAATAAAAAAGTAAAAAAAAGAAGCAACCTAAGAATAACTTGGGGGGCCAGTAGCGTCATAGCTGGTTAAACCATGCACCCTATGCAGTACCAGCCGATTGACTTAGGTGTTCTTTGATTTCATCCTCCATAACTCTGCCTTGCTCAACACACGCACTTTGAGTTTGTTGAACGGTGTGCTGGTCAGGTTCACCGCAGTTGTTGCCCTGATCTCATTCTCCCATAACTGTAAAATGGTCGACACTCGGGGTTAATATGTCCATATAATATAATAGTCGTAATGTACTTTTTTATATTTGAGCATACTTACAATTCCATCCAATATCAGGTTGAAGTTGTCCCCCATGTTGAGCCACCCAATGACCCAGATTCCAGAGTTCATGATAAATGTTGATCGAACGAATAAACAGTAACCGTCAGTATGTATTATGGATAACCCGTGAAACCCTTAGATGGGATGCATGCATGCATGTTTTACTGGGTAATAACATACCTTTGCCCACAATTTGGTATCCTTACGGGGCTCTTTGTCGAGAAATCTTCGAAGTTGTTTGGTGAATTCATTAAGTGCTTCTCGTATACTGCCTGTGTCATGTTGTATAAGACCCTTGTCTACACGAACCGCGAAACATAACTCAGAACACTTTTATGCACGTCATGTTGTATGGTATGCCAAAGTAAAGACTACGATAAAATTTCTCTGGTTACCGTTTTGCGAATCCGGCCTTCCCGGCGTCTCGAACTGGTTTGGCAATGAATCAAGATTCTAAATTGCCCGGTCTTTGAAAGACACGAGCATAAAAAACCAGTGGCCCAGCGCGTCCAGCATGGGGACATAAATCTGCATAAAATAAACACGTGTTGTTAATCTATGAAAGACACTTGTTCGTGGTTTAGGTTTAGATTAAAAAATATTTCTCTGTTAATAGACAAGTTCGAGGAATCTGGATGGCTTCATCCATTTCTCCATGTAACGATTGAGCATTAGTTCTGTTGTCTTCCCGTTCAAAATATCATCCTACAAAGACAATGTTGACGAATAAAATAAGTTGTGTTCTATATCTGATCGCTGACGAATGTGAACAAGCGTTAATGGCGCAATGATTCATTTTGAGTACCAACATCAGACAGAGTTAAGTTTTCGAGACTGACAGAGGAAGGCACCAGTACGAGGGGGATGTGGCAAGGATCTCAGCACCAGTCATTGTCAGGGCAACCATATAGATGATTTAGTAACCAAGAACAGCAAACAAAAATTTGATGGTGTATCGCGATACATCATATGTGTTTTTCTCGTCAAAACAAGCCTAAATAGGTGCCATACCTTGTCATCAACGTCATTTCCTGGTAGTAAGCTGTGTATATTAGATCTGTCTGCCGAATTGACTCCAATACAAACAAGTTCCTCGCTACAGTATGAAGAAAGTGTTAAGACGGTAAAATAATCACGATAGGCGGGTT
This sequence comes from Arachis duranensis, assembly GCF_000817695.3. Classification (NCBI taxonomy): domain Eukaryota; kingdom Viridiplantae; phylum Streptophyta; class Magnoliopsida; order Fabales; family Fabaceae; genus Arachis; species Arachis duranensis. Next base: position 63,541,766 of record NC_029781.3, read on the forward strand.
TAAACACCGAGGCATCAAGTTTTACCATGGATCAAGATTCCCGTCGAACACATAGGCGAAAAAGGCTGACTGTCGATTGTTGAAGTCCATGGCAGGGCTAATTTTGAACCTCATCTATGACATAAGTTTGTCTAACGTCAGTCGGTAGTCGCATTTGGGGTTAAACAAACTAACCAATTATTTACCTTCTTGCTCGTTGAAAGGGTAGACTTTTTGCTGTTAGAGCCAGTTCGCGCAGATCTATCCGTTTCCTCACCGGAACGTGGTCGTTTGGCGTTCCTTGTGGCCGATGGTGGTGTGTGGAACAACTTTTGCATGATGCTGTCGGTTCCTTTCAAGGGTGGAGTACTCCTCTCAGCTGAATCCGGGGCAATCGGTGTTCCACCTGCGATGCCAGATGCAACTTTCATGGACTGTGTGGTTGACTGTTCATCTGCTCCCATCGGAGTCCAACACGATGGTTTTTTCGCGGCTTGCAGTGGCTGGGTTGTCAGTTTCCTTCTCGAGGTCCCTTTGTCAAAGTGTAAGGTAAACCCGTTTAGGATGAGAGACACTAACAAGACACGTTAAATACAAGGCCAAGGAGTAAATCCTAACCTGGACCTTTTCCACGAGGCCCCTCATCAAGTCCTTGACGATGAGACCGATCTTCAAAAACGACCAGCCCTCCTCCGGCTGGATCTGAACACCTTTTACCTCGGTAACATCCTCCGGATGTGGAGCTATGTCCGAGGTTTCGAAGGTAGTTTTGGGTCCACCGGGAAGCTACATATCAAGACAAAAGGGTGCCAACGAATTAGTTATTTATTGAAAGAATGTGTGCAGTACACCTTAGCAGAAGATTTACCTCAGATGCTTGCAGGGGCTGCGACTGTTCAACGGCATTTGCGTCGTGGACCACTTCGCATACGTCCCTGCATGTACCCCGTACGTGGCTGTTAATGCTAATATTCCTCTACCATGCATATACAACGTAATACATTTTGTTGTATTCTAGAAGTCATAAATGAAACTTGTCTAATCTATTGTGTGTGTCACCGTCCGAGCTTGAGCGTGCTTCTTTGTCACCCATTGTTGTTTGTGTTTTGAATAATGGTGGTTTAGAAGGGTAGGTGGGTTTATTTAATTCCAAATATTTTTATAAATGTCGACAGTTGTGTGCTCCATTTTCGGAGTGTGATGCGTTTATCTTTGGGGTATTGTGGCTGGAGTCACGGGTATTCGCTGTAGTCGTCAAACGCGCGACAAATCTTTCACCCGTATAGTACCTTCGTATGCGGGATCATTTTAGGGTCTGTTCCGTATCCAAAAATGAAAGTTCTGAGTGCTACGATACTAGAGAATTTCCTTTTGCAATCACTTATTCTGGGATGATTAAGGTCAAATCTATCCAATACTCCAACAGGCTTCCATTACGGTGCAAAGTCTGACCATGCCTTCTCCCCCCATCAATACAACAGGGCCATTATTTATTGATTATATTGTATAGGCATGGGAATGCGAGCTACATACGCAATGGGTGTAAGGTCCCATAGGTTGGGGAGGAAAACGAAGCATGCCTTATAAGGGTGTGGATACCTCTCCCTAGTATGACGTGTTTTGACGAGTGAGTGTGGGGAGTTTCAGCTATCATCCTTATCGTCAAAGGCAAAACCGTGAGGCCTTGTGTGCCAAAGCGGACAATATCGTGCTAGCAGGTGGTTTGGGCTGTTACAATGGGCGTATTGCTTTTTTTGCCTATACTGTCAAAAGGCATTTGTTGGGAGATGGGACAAAGCCAAAATGGCTAATAAATTAGATGCCTTTAGCTATCCAGTTCCCTTCGCTTCGTACGTATTAACCGATTTGTCCAAAGATTGTGCCATACACCTTTAAGCATATATATGTATATACACAACGTATTGTCCCACAACCCCATTTGACATATACACCTGCTCGTCTGCCGCTACCCAAGCTATTGATCAGTGCGTTATAAAGTTTGGCATCGTGTGCAATACAAGTAAATTAGTCGCAGATGTTGCTTTCCACTATCGTGCGCAGTATAGTAGTCTCTATTTTTCTCCCAGTTACGGGCTCCATTGCCCCAAAATCTCATTGCATTATTTTAAATTTTATTGTTTTATTAACCAACATTAATAGGAAATAAAAACCCTAAACCCTAAATCCTAAAGCCTAACCGATAAACCTTAAACCCTAAAACCTAAACCTTAAACCCTAAACCTTAACCCGTAAACCCTAAACCATAAACCATAAACCCTAAACCCTAATCCCTAACCACTAAACCTTAAACTATAAATCATAAATCCTAAACCCTAACCCCTCAACCATACCCCTAAACCCTTAAACCCTAAATCCTAAACCATAACCCATAAACCTTAAACCTTAAACCTTAAACCCTAAACCCTAAACCCTAACCCATAAACCTTAAACTCTAAATCCTAAACACTCAACCCTAAACCCTAAACATTAAACACAAAATCATAAACCCTAAACCCTAAACCCTAAATCCTAACCCATAAACCTTAAACCCTAAACCCTAAACCCTAAACCCTAAACCATCAACTATAGCCCCTAAACCCTAAACCCTAAACCCTAAACCCAAAACCCTCAACCCTCAACCCTAACCCATAAACCCTAAATCCTAAACCCTAAACCCTAAATCCTAAACCCTAAATCCTAAACCCTAAACCCATAAACCCTAAACCATAAACCCTAAATCCTAACCACTAAACCTTAAACCCTAAACAATAAATCCTAAACCATAAACCCTAAAACATAAACCATAAACCCTAAACCGTAAACCCTAACCACTAAACCTTAAACTATAAATCATAAAGCCTAAACCCTAACCCCTTAACCATACCCCTAAACCCATAAACCCTAAACCCTAAATCCTAAATAATAACCCATAAACCTTAAATCCTAAACCCTAAACCCTAAACTTTAAACCCTAAACCTTAAACCCTAAACCCTAAACACTCAACCTAACCCCTAAACCTTAAACTCTAAATCATAAACCCTAAACCCTAAACCATAACCCATAAACCTTAAACACTAAATCCTAAACACTCACCCCTAAACCCTAAACATTAAACCCTAAATCATAAACCCCCTAACCCATAAACCTTAAACCATAAACCTTAAATCCTAAACCCTCAACCATAACCCCCTAAACCCTAAACCCTCAACCCTCAACCCTAAACCCTCAACCCTAACCCATAAACCTTAAACCCTAAACCTTAAACCCTAACCCACAAACCCTAAACCCTTAACCCTAAACACTCAATCCTAACCCCTAAACTTTAAACTATAAATCATAAACTATAAACCCTCAACCCTAAACTCTAAACCCAAAATCCTAAACTCTCAACCCCAAATCCTAAACCCTAAGCCCTAAATCCTAATATAGTATAATATAAAGCATTATAAAATATATTTCTTTATAATTGGACTTTTTTGAAATACGATGTTTATTTATTGTTTCACGCCCAATAAACCAGTAACGATGTTAACATTATTATTATTATTATTATTATTATTATTATTATTATTATTATTATTATTATTATTATTACCATTAATCCCTAGCATTATTATAGGAGAGAGAGGAAATTATGCTACATTTCTTGAGGCCACCTGCCCACCTTCGTCCTAGGTATTATTATTATTATTATTATTATTATTATTATTATTATGTTGTCTAAAGTCTAATTTTTTTTCGTGATTTCTATATTAATATTTATTTATTTTGTCTTTTCTTTTGTTCATGGGCTAAGCCCATTAATCCTATCCGGACCCTACAGCCCCACCCATCAATTTCCAGATCCTCATCCTTATTTATAATGCATCAAACCTCAAGTGAGCTGAAGGAAACAATGATAGTAGTGGGAGAACACAGCGTGAAGGAAGACGAAGAGCGAAGCTAAGGTTCTGGTAGGGTCGGGTTTCATCTGGATTGGGTGCGGGGACTGGGTTGGGGTGTAGGGCAAATTGTTTCTGTTGTGTTGGTCTAGGTCGGACTGCTGGCCCAAAGCCACGTCCAAAAAAAAGGCTTTCCATGGTCATTGTTGCAAGACTCTTCCCAATGCAATCTCCTATTTTCTTTGTTTCTGGTATAAATCAAATTTAGTGTTACTTAATGTAGCTATCCGCGAAACATAAGCATCAGACCCATCATGATGTACAACTCTACGCGCGCCCCAACTCTACAATCTAGCAAAAGTGAGAAAGTGTGTGGTACATGCTTCCCTTAAGTGTTTACTCTATTTTGTTCTAGATAGTTTAGTTCATGGCATACAATTTGAAAAAAAAAAGAAGAAAAGCAGTTGGTATATGGCAAATCATGGTGCAGAGTCGTTGGCTGATATGGGTGATCAAGTATTTTTGAACGATATCTTGATGGAGATATTCACCCGGACAGACCCAAAGACGGCGGCAAGATGTAGAACCGCATGCACAACTTGGCATGTCCGATTGTCTTTCGATGAATTTAGGAGGGACAACACACTCTCAAACATCGGAAAACACCATAAGGTGTTGCTCCAGATTGGTGACCAGGAGACGTACTGTTCAACAGAATCTTTCTGTCTTGTGGACTGTATAGACAGAGGAAGAGTAGCCACGCTAATGCTAGAATAACTGGGTCCACACGGATGGTGGAGTGTTATCGGCTCCGATTGCGGTATGCTCTGTGTTCGGTATAGCCCGACTGGTTTTGATTTGAGACTCCTGGTATGGAACCCACTGTTGCGAGTCGCTCGGTAACTGGATGATCCGGCCGATACCCTATATAGACAAGCCATTATCGGATACGCATTTGGATACCGGATGGGAACTGACAATTACTGCGTCGTCCATATGTTAAAGAGGCACTTCGTGGACAGGTTTTTGCACTGAAATGTTTTCAATTCCGCAGATGGATGCTGGAAACACGAGTAATAAATGATCAACGTCTCACTCACCTGGGTGCGAGCTCAGTATTCCACCTTGGTAAGGTCGTGTGGGTCAACTGGGGTGGACATGCTGCCACGATTGCAACGCATGTGGTCGTTCTGGATGCAGGCACCTTTCTTCTGAGCAAGATTAGGATAAACTGTAGCTCAATTCAGCACGTGCAGGCGATGCATGTGCTTGATGGGATCCCACACTTGGTCGGATATGAACGATCCCCGCTCAGACTATCGACCATATGGTGCAAGATTGACTTGGACTCGATGTGCATCATCCCATTCATCAAGCTAGGAGTTGCTGGTCAGTTGGGTGTTCCATGGAATCCTGTGACGATCATGGGTGATTATATGATCACAGCGTGCGAACTTAATCATAAACAGGCAAGAGGTGCTAACAGTATTTTTGTAATGGAGATTTCGTTGGATCATATTAATTTAGTTACCCGACACAGAGTAACCGCATTCAAAGGTGAGTGGCCGAGTGAGATGTCCCTTCAGTGTGTTATAATTGTAGGGGTGGGTTCTCTAGTTCCCTGATGGAGCGGCCACTTGTGTGAGATGATCGCATATGCGACAAGTAGGCTGTCACAGCGTAAATCCATCGCGAGTACTTATGGACCAAATGTAATCGTTGTTTGTATTCCGGGTATGTTTAAATTATGCTTTTCGAATGGATTGATGTGTATCATGGTTTATGAAAATTAGTAGAATGTATACGGGAAATCAAAATTATGTAATTAGAGTGAAAACACAGTGCCAATGCAAACAAATCCATGCTACAATTAAGGCTAAACAAATCCATTGAACTAACAATGTATTTAAATCATAAAAAAAGGCTCAACTGGCGACTTTGAGCAGAAAAAAACCAATAAAACGATCACGGATATCACGCGATAAGTTTTCATTTTTTGGTCTAATCCCATAACCCCAATACCCGCATGCAAGGCCACATCATTATCGCATTCTTAATCGTGCAGAGAATGCCACCGGCCTTCTCCAACCTTGTCTGGGAGACCATGAGCAACCCCATTGAGATAAGCACCACAAATGGTTAGTTATAGAGCATCTCGTGGGGCATCGAGGAGGAGCATCCGCATCGAATCGTCTTCACCGGAGGGTGGCGGGACTTTTACGAATACTACCATCTTCGAAGCAGTTCCATGCTGTTATTATCGTATCACCAACTAAAATTTTTCTATGTGGCCATCCATGGCACAAGTTTCTGCGAGATCAACTATGGAAGGTAACAAGATTATTTAACGGCTTTTCTGTATGCTATCTGCACTCGGGTAAAGCGTGTATTTTCTGCTGTTTTACATTGTGCCAGCAGTAACTTGCGACACGGAAGTCTTCAGGCAATACCCGCACATGGCAACAACACAGTCCAGTTATTCGCGATAATCCCGGTGAACGACCCTAATACACTGGTATAGACGCCAATTTCAATTCCTATACTACCTGCAATCATCAATCCATGTGGCACTGCATTTTTTTTTCACCTTCTGCTACAGATGCTGCCGCCACGGTTCTCGCGGGATTATGGTCGGCTCCTACCGCGGCCCCTGACGCTAACCATGCCTACAGGACAATATCATCACGTGGGCTGGAATATGGAACCTAATGGAAGGATCGTGCTTCAGGAGGATGTGCCACTGTCAGGGAACACTACGGCCTAAGGGATGAGTGGCTAGTGCTGTTCCGCTATCACAACATTCAAAACACCATGTATGTCATTTTCTTCAACGGGCATACAATGGAAATCAACTACATGGACCATGACGAACCAGGAAGGGACTGCACTTGTATAATCTATCCGACGGCCCCCAGGACAATGCACATAGCTGATGGGTTCAGATCGACCAATCCATTCTTTGTCATGCCAATCGTTCACCCCGTGACATCCTGTTTTCTCGTAAGTGTGCTGACAATTAACATATATGTCCTCACCGAATTACATTACGTTGGAATATAATTGGTAATTCTATGATCTATACTATAAATGTTTATTTTTCAAGGCAACTTTTCTGGTGCTATTGTTCTAGTCAATTATTTCATTGCACTCACCCTAAAAAATATGTTTTCACTTCCAGTCAAATGTCCTACCTCTACCGGGAGTCTACGAGGATAGCCCAATTTTGATTACCAACGAGAGGCGCGCGTGGACCGTTCAATATAGGCACTATGCCAGGAAGACAAACAGATGTTTTGGAGTAGGCTGGTCTGTCCTAGCAACTGCATGCTAACTAAGATTGCCTCCATTTGTGAAGTACAATGCGGCATGTCAATATATTAATATCTTTAATCTATATTTTATTTTCAAGCATAGAATTCTACATTGCCCTCATTAACCTATGCTTTAGATACTAATCACGATAATCTTTTCTTTTGTTAATGTGCACATAGCATTGCAAATAGAGTGATCTCCCAGGATTAGAAATGTATGTCAATTAGTGCCAATGGCTTTGAAGTTTGAATGACTGAAGTAGTCATCGGCCGGTGTTAACATGGGACATGGTCAAATTATTTTCGTTGGAAAAATCTGTGTTAGTCAGTTGTTTACGTGTAGTGGCTTTGTACGTAGTGGAAGAGAGTTAATAATGATGGATGGATTGTTGCTGACTGATGAGCGGATAATTTATACGCTTTTTGGCATTGTTTTTAGTATGTTTTTAGTATGTTTCAGTTAGTTTTTATTATATTTTTATTAGTTTTTAGTTAAAATTCACTTTTCTGGACTTTACTATGAGTTTGTGTGTTTTTATGTGATTTCATGTATTTTCTGGCTGAAATTGAGGGACCTGAGCAAAAATCCAATTCAGAGGCTGAAAAGGACTGCAGATGCTGTTGGATTCTAACCTCCCTGCACTCGACGTGGATTTTCTGGAGCTATAGAAGCCCAATTGGGGCGCTCTCAATTGCGTTAAAAAGTAGACATCCTGTGCTTTCCAGAAATATATAATAGTTTATACTTTGCTCGAGATTTGATGGCCCAAACCGGCGATCCAAATCAGCTCAAGACTGCCCGGCGTTAAACGCTGGAACTGGCACAAGAATGGGAGTTAAACGCCCAAACTGGCACAAAAGCTGGCATTTAACTCCAAGAAAAGTCTCTACACATAAAAGCTTCAATGCTCAGCCCAAGCACATACCAAGTGGGCCTGGAAGTGGATTTTTAGGGCATTTACTCATTTTTGTAAACCCTAAGCTACTAGTTATCTACAAATAGGACCTTTTACTATTGTATTTTACATCCTGGAATCTTTTGATCACTTTAGATCTTAGGATCATCTTTGGACGTCTAGTTCTTAGATTATGGGAGGCTGGCCATTCGGCCATGCCTAGACCTTGTTCTTATGTATTTTCAACGGTGGAGTTTCTACACACCATAGATTAAGGTGTGGAGCTCTGCTGTACCTCGAGTATCAATGCAATTACTATTGTTCTTCTATTCAATTCAGCTTATTCTTGTTCTAAGATAT
>NC_029781.3:63550204-63564925 GCF_000817695.3 Arachis duranensis
GAAGGTCTAAACCTTGTCTGTGGTATTCTGAGTAGGATTCAAGGATTGAATGACTGTGACGAGCTTCAAACTCGTGATTGTGCGGCGTTAGTGACAGACGCAAAAGAATCACTAGATTCTATTCCAACCTGATTGAGAACCGACAGATGATTAGCCGTGCTGTGATAAAGCGCGTTGAACATTTTCACTGAGAGGACGGGACTGTAGCCATTGACAACGGTGATGCCCAACATACAGCTTGCCATGAAAAGGAATAAGAAGGATTGGATGAAGACAGTAGGAAAGCAGAGAGACGGAAGGGACAAAGCATCTCCATACGCTTATCTGAAATTCTCACCAATGAATTGCATAAGTATCTCTATCTTTATTTTATGTTTTATTCATTTTTTAATCATTAATCCTCCATAACCATTTGAATCCGCCTGACTGAGATTTACAAGATGACCATAGCTTGCTTCATACCAACAATCTCCGTGGGATCGACCCTTACTCGCGTAAGGTTTATTACTTGGACGACCCAGTGCACTTGCTGGTTAGTTGTGCGAAGTTGTGATAAAGAGTTGAGATTGTAATTGAGCATACCATGTTGATGGCGCCATTGATGATCACAATTTCGTGCACCACTGACGAATTTTTCATTAAAGCTTTACAGAACCACATCATCCTCTACTATTACGACGGATGAATCTTCACAATTAGTAATTTTTGTAATTTTGAATTCTGAAACTTCACAATGATTTGTTAATCTCCTAATAATGTTAATTAGTAGTAGTTGTTTATTGATTCACAGTTGTTACCGTGCTTCATTTAGTGTATTTAATTCATCACATCCGGTGTTTTATGCGGGTGTATTAAATTACATCCAAAAGCCATGATCCCTAACAAGTTACAAAGCATTTCAAAACCGCGATTGAACCACATTCAGTTTCAAATAAGTACATAAGCTACTACAAAACGTAACCAGTTCCGAATGTCTACTGCAAAGAGGCAGACGAAGGGAGTTTTTTTAGGAGACGTGCATCTAACCTCCAAATCAACGGCCTCCCGCAACGTTGTTGACGAGCGGATTCTTGCGTGGTCTAGAATTTTCCAAATAAATTTTTGTTAAAAGTATAGCTTCTAAACCAACAAGGAATCCTTTCGTGCAAAAGATTGGTTGTCACAAGTAACAAACCCCTAATAAAATTGATAACCGAAGTATTTAAACCTCGGGTCATCTCTCAAAGAATTGCAGGGAGGTGTTCTTATTATTGGTTATGAGTTGTATAAATTGGGGTTGTGGGAATGAGAAATGAGAAGAGTAAATTGTAGAGAGAATAGAAAAATAACAATAATAACTCTTGGCAAGGTATGAGAATTGGAAGTTCTATCCTAGTTATCCTTATCAATTGTGATGAGAATTATCCGTTGCTCCCACTTGGTCAACCTCTAACTATGAAGGTAAGTGGTGCACGAATTTGCAATCCGTACAACTAACCAGCAAGTGCACTGGGTCGTCCAAGTAATACCTTACGCGAGTAAGGGTCGATCCCACGGAGATTATTGGTTTGAAGCAGACTATGTTTATTTTATTAATCTTAGTCAGGATGCCAATAAGATTATTTGGATTTAATTGTAAGAAGTAAAAGTGTTTGGAATAAGTAATTGTTACTTTATTACTGGAGGATATGTTGGAGTTTTGGAGATGCTTTGTCCTATGAATTTTTGCAATGTAATATTCAACTCAATTGTTTGTAAAGTTCCATCCATGGCATGCTGTATATAGGGTGTCACCATTGTCAGTGGCTACTTCCCATCCTCTCAGTGAAAACGGTCCAGATGCTCTGTCACAGCACGGCTAATCAGCTGTTGGTTCTCGATCATGTTGGAATAGGATCCATTGATCCTTTTGCGTTTGTCATCACGCCCAGCAATCGCGAGTTTGAAGCTCGTCACAGCCATTCAATCCTTGAATCCTACTCGGAATACCACAGACAAGGTTTAGACTTTCTGGATCCTCAAGAGTGGCCGCCATCAGTTCTAGCTTATACCACGAAGATTCTGATTAAGGAAGCTAAGAGATGCTCATTCAATCTGATGTAGAACGGAGGTGTTTGTCAGGCACACATTCATGGATTGAGGAAGGCGATGAGTGTCACGGATCATCACCTCCTTCACAATTAAGCGCGAATGAACATCTTAGATAGGAACACACTCACGTTTGAATGGAGAAATAGAAACAATTGCATTAATTCATTGAAACGCTGCAGAGCTCCTCACCCCCAACAATGGAGTTTAGAGACTCATGCCATCAAAGTGTATAAAATTCAGATCTGAAAATGTCATGAGATACAAATTAAGTCTCTAAAAGTTGTTTAAATAGTAAACTAATAACCTAGGTTTACAGAAAATGAGTAAACTATGATAGATAGTGCAGAAATCCATTTCTGGGGCCCACTTGGTGTGTGCTGGGGCTGAGACTTAAGCTTCTCACATGCCTGGGCTATTTTGGGCGTTCAACGCCAGGTTGTAACCTGTTTCTGGCGTTGAACTCCAATTTGTAACTTGTTTCTGGCGCTGGACGCCAGACTGCAACATGGAACTGGTGTTGAACGCCAGTTTACGTCATCTATCTTTGCGCAAAGTATAGACTATTATATATTGTTGGAAAGCCCTGGATGTCTACTTTCCAACCCAATTGAGAGCGCATAAATTGGGCTCTTGTAGCTCCAAAAATTCCATTCCGAGTGCAGGGAGGTCAGGATCCAACAACATCAGCAGTCCTTTTTCAGCCTAACTCAGATTTTTACTCAGCTCCCTCAATTTCAGCCAGAAAATACCTGAAATCACAGAAGAACACACAAACTCATAGTAAAGTCCAGAAATATGATTTTTGCCTAAAAACTAATAATATTCTACTAAAAACTAATTAAAACATGCTAAAATCTACATGAAATTACCCCCAAAAAGCGTATAAAATATCCGCTCATCAGTAAGTCAAGTGGATAAATCAACATGAATCCTTAAGTCCTAGTCAACTCCCAAGGAAAGACTAGAGTTAGTGGAACTCAAGTTAATTAGCAACTTTCAATTTGCAATCAATGAAAGGAGTTTGATAACTCAAGTGTCACCAATTACTCAACCAAGGCCAAAAGGGTGAAAATCTAAATTAAAATCCTCCCAAGCATTTTATCAAACACTAGGAGGGTGTAACACCAAATAGTAGAGAAGCAATAGGAGATAATAACATCCAAATAACCAATCTCAAATATCAGCAACATAGATCAAAAGAGAGCAATCTTGAATATGAAATACCTCAAATTATATTAAATAGAGAATCCAATCACAAAAGGGATATATAGATCAAAGTATTAAAGTTAATAAGAGTAGGAGAGAATTAAGTCAAGGAACATTAAACCTGAGATTGAGATGAGATAAACCTAAATCCTAAAGAAATCCTAAATCCTAAAACCTAAGAGAGATTAGAGAACCTCTCTCTCTAAAACTACATCTAAAACCTAAAGTTCTGTGAATGTGTTGAAATGAATGACTCTGAATGAATGAAATAATTCCCCCACTATGTATCCTCTAATCTGTATTTTCTAGGCCAAAAATTGGGTCAAAAACAGTCCAGAAATTACTGGGGGTAATTTCTGATACGTACAGGTCGCGGCTCTGTCAAGTGTACGCGTCGCCCACGCGTATGCATGGATTGAACTTTTGCCAGGTCAAGCGTATGTGTGATCCACGCGTGCGCATCATCTAACAGCATGGCAACTATGACAAATTATATATCGTTGTGAAGCCCCAGATGTTAGCTTTCCAACGCAACTAAAACCGCCTCATTTGGACTTTTGTATCTCAAGTTATGAGCATTTGAGTGCGAAGAGGTTAGGGTTGACAGCTTTGCAGTTCCTTCATTTTCTTGTATTCCTTCCACTTTTGCATGCTTCCTTTCCATCCTCTAAGCCATTCCTACCCTATAATCTCTAAAAACACTTAACACACATATCAGGGCATCGAATGGTAATGAGAGAGAATTAAACATAGCAAATTTAAGGCCAAAGAAACATGTTTTCAATCATAGCACAAAATCAGGAAGGAAAATGAAAAACATGCGAATTCTATGAATAAGTGTGAGAATAATGGATAAAATCCACTCAATTAGGCACAAGATATACCATGAAATAGTGGTGCATCAAATCTGCCCACACTTAAACACTAGCATGTCCTCATGCTAAGCTCAAGAGAAGCTATAAGAGTGAAGAGGAATGGTAGAAAGTATGAGATGCAACCTATCTATATGAATGCAACTACATGCAAAATGTTTCTACCTACTTGGTTAAAAGTAAATAAATCTTTCAAGAAGAAATATGAACTGGATTTTACTAATTCAAATCATAAAATGAAGTACAAATAAACTTGCAGAAGAAAATAGCTCATGAAAGTCAGGAACAAAGAATCGAGCATCGAACCCTCACCGGAAGTGTATACACTCTAATCACTCAAGTGTTTAAGGTTCGATTCTCTCAATTCTCTACTAATCTTTCTTTTTAAGCCTTTCTTTTCTTCTACCAATCAACAAAGAATTAATGCACAGATACACATGTCAAGAGGTCTTTTAAGGGTTGTAATGGGGTTAGGGTCAAGGTAGGATTGTATTTGGTCAAGTGGACTAAAATCTGAATCCTTAATTAGCATAAACTTCCCACCTAACCTAAGACAATCCATTTAATTATAATATAAAGCCTAACTACCCATTAACTATGTTTACCACATATTCATGCATCCCAAATTCAAGTACAACTCATATGCATTGATATTATTACTTTGGGGCATTTTGTCCCCTTGTTATTATTTGCTCTTTTTTTTCTTTTTTTCTTTTTTTTGTATATTTTTATTTTCTTTTTCTTTTTCTCTTTTGTTTTTCTCAATGCATATGATTAAGGTATTGAATGCAAGAATATGTGCTTAGCCATCTTTTCCACAATTTCACAAAAAATATACAATGCCTAATTCTCAAACCAAATATTGGCAAACCCAATTTCCCCACACTTAAATCATGAGCACTCTCACTAGTCTAAGCTAACCAAAGATTCAAATTAGGGACATTATTATTTTCCGCTCAGAGTTAGTGATGAGCTAAATTAAAGAACAAATGGGTAAAATAGGCTCAACTTTGGTTTGCAAAGGATAACGAAAAGGTTAAGGCCATGTGGGTATGTAAGCTAAGTAAAACAAGGCCTCAATCATGTAAGTGCATGCATACATTAAACAATGGAAATATAGAATTAAGCAAGATAAATATCACAATTATAGAGAGAACAACAGACACAAAAATAAAATATATTAGTTGATAAAATGCAACCAATCAAATAGGCTCAAAATCTCACTAGTTTTGTGTGTTCGAGCTCTAAACCATGTTCCAAAATAAAATTTCTTCAAACAAGTTCAACAAAAATTTTAATTCAAATTAGTAAAATGCTATAAAATAGTTTCTTGAAAAGGAAATCATTACTTTCACCAAGTAGTACTTAAATGCAAACAATCAACTACACGTGCAATCTATTATGCAATGCAACAATGAACTAACAAAGGAAATCCCTCATTGGTGTTGAGAAGGAACTAACTAACCCGTGGAAGTCGGTATCGATCTCCCCATACTTAAAGATTGTACCGTCCTCGGTGCATGTAGAGATGTACAAGTGGACGGGTGGCTCCAACTGATGCTTTTTCTCCAAAAGATCGTGCGGCAGACTTGTTTATTGCTCTAGTTAGAAACGTTTCCTTTTCCCTCTTGGTGGCCATCCTAAAAGAAGAGAAAAAGGAAGGGAAAGAACCCACAAGCAAAGATATGAAAAGAAATAAAACATATATGGGCTAGTGCCAAATAATAAGGTTCTCAAATACATGGTAGCTATAACATGTAAGTGAGAAAATAGTAGAAGCACAGGGCATGTCAACTAAATAGCAAACAAGTCAAAGAGCACCCAAAATAATGCAAAAATATGCAACAGTTGAGTAAGAGAATTTTAACACCAATGTGAAAACAACAAGTATAGAAAAGAAAGAGAGAAGAAAAGGAAGAAGAAAGGAAGGAGGAAAGAATAAGAAAAGAGAGAAGAAAGGAGTAAGATGGAGAACGGGACGCGACACGTGGGTGAGCAGAATCAAAAATGGCACGTAAGCGTCGGTCATGCGTACGCGTGACCACTCGTCGTGCTAGATGCACGAGGCCAGCTCCGCGCACGCACAACTCTCTATTTCCTCAATGTTGTGGCCCAACCTTGCATGTGACGCATGCGCGTCAAGCACGCGCACACGTAGAAGTACAGATTTTGAAAATGATGCGCACACATCAGGGACGTGTATGCGTGATACATTTTGTGCCTCGGGCACAGTGCCAGCACCAAGCCAGCATAACTTTCGGCTAATACATTTTTTACGTCGATTTTGCTGGGTCACGTGTGCGCGTCATGGACGCGTATGCGTGAAGTGCCAAAATCCCAAGTGACGCGTACGCGTGGAGGACGCGTACGCGTGATTTTGTTTTTATGTAAGACACACTTCTTGCACAGGTCCCACGCAACTTTCTGCCCAATTTTTCTCAAATTTTTTTATGCAATATACAGATGAAGATGCAAACTATATGTACTAATAATGAGAAGAGCCACTTAAAAAGAAAACTAAGAAGAGAGAAAAGAACGATCATACCATGGTGGGTTGTCTCCCACCTAGCACTTTTAGTTATTGTCCTTAAGTTGGACATTTGGCGAGCTCCTTGTCATGGTGGCTTGTGCTTGAACTTGTCTTGAAACTTCCACCGATGCTTGGACTTCCAATAATCTTTATCAATACCAGGTAAATTCTTCAAGCTTTGATGAAGTTCTTCACAAGCTTTGAGCTCCCAAAATTGATCCTCATATATTCCCAGATCCCAAATCCTATTTCTACACCTGTCTTCAAGTGGATCATGATGATTCCATCCGGGTGGTTCAGCCTTGGAATTCTCATTTAGGCACCCATACATCCTCCTAGACCCAATCAATTGAGAATTATACTAACCCTTGCAATCAGGCCTTGAGCTTCCAACCATAACGAACCTAGGATGGTGTTGCCAACCATTAACCATCTCCTTTTTACTCTTAATGCCACAAAGAGCTCTAAGTTGACCATCCGTCTCAAGTAAACCATATTCAAGTGGGAAAGTAAAGGTCAAGGATAAGAATTTTACCCACTTGAATGTTGTGTTGGATGGTAATGGCTTTGGGAGAGGTGTTTCTAATGATCTTGCAAGCTCCACTCCCTTGTGCTCTTCTTTGAATTCTTCCACCTCCTTGCAAGCTTCTTCAACTTCAACCTCTTCCTCTTGGTAGTTTTTTTCTAATTCAATCTCTGCTTCATTACTTACCAAGGGCATGGGAGGCTGTGCCTCTTCTTCTTTAATCTCCATTTCTTGATCAACCTCTTCAAAGTCTTCAACCATGATATGCCTTGGAGGTTGTACACCCTCCTCAACATCAACATCAGACATCTTGGAAAGAGGCTTTATGACTGGTCTTTCCCATGGAGGTTCCGCATCTCCTAAGTCTTCAACTACTTCCTCTTCTTCAGCTATTACGATTTCCTCCACTTGTTCCAATACAAAGGCATGTTCCTCATTGTCCATTGGAGTTTCTAGTGTCTTCTTCATGCTATGCTCTTTTATTGATTCTCCACATGTAGCCATGGGAACACTTTGAGTGTCAAAATGCCGAGAGGCTAAATCACCTATTGCTCGCTCCAATTGATGAACGGCTGCTTGAAATTGATCCAGTGTCTCCTTGAGACGATTCCTTGACTCTTGTTCCTCTTGGATAACATAATTGGGATTATAAGGCTCTTGGATTGATTGATATGGACATGGTGTATATGGAGGTGGTGGTTCTTGGGAGTAATTGGGTTGAAATTGGGGTGGTTCTAAATATGGTTCATATGGCTCATAAGGTGGTAGGTATGGTGGATGATTGTAAGGGTCATATGAAGGTGAATGGTGAAAAGGAGCTTGTGATTAGGGTGGTTCAAAGCTACGTTGAGGAGGAGGGGGTTCATAGACGTGTTGTGGTGGGTATTGAGTGTCACGAAAAGGTCCACCCTAACCATTGTCTTGGTATGCATCATGGAATGGTTGTTGCTTGTAGTACATTGGAGGGGGTTGTTGCCAAGAGGGTTGATCAAATCCTTGTGGCTCCTCCCATCTTTGATTGTTCCCACCATGGTGCATGTTGGCATTATAATCTCCTCTTCCTGTAACATAATTATAACTACGCTCGTAGCCAGAGGGGTGAGAAGTCATGGTAGAAAAGAAAAAACAAAAACTAATAAAAATAGGCAACTAAGTCCTAAAACTAATAAAAACTAAGAACATGCAAAAATAAAATATTTACAATAACCAATAATAAGGCACACGTTTACAATTCCCCGGCAACGGCGCCATTTTGACGAGCGGATTCTTGCATGGTCTAGAATTTTACAAATAAGTTCTCGTTAAAAGTATAGCTTCTAAACCAACAAGGAATCCTTTTGTGCAAAAGATTGGTTGTCATAAGTAACAAATCCCTGATAAAATTGATAACCAAAGTATTTAAACCTCGGGTCGTCTCTCAAGGAATTGTAGGGAGGTGTTCTTATTATTGGTTATGAGTTGTATAAATTGGGGTTGTGGAGATAAGAAATGAGAAGAGTAAATTGTAGAGAGAATAGAAAAATAACAATAAAAACTCTTGGGAAGGTATGAGAATTGGAAGTTCTATCCTAGTTATCCTTATCAATTGTGATGAGAATTGTCTATTGCTCCCTGATAAACCACTATTTTATAGTTTATATTGTGCTAAATTGAGTGGTTTTTATCAAGTCTTTGCACATTTATTCATATTAATTGCATGAGTTTACTTTTTCCTTCCGAATTTTGTGCTATAATTGAAAACATGCTTCTTTGGACCTTAAAATTGCTATGTTCAATCCTCTCTTATTACCATTCGATACCTTATATGTGTGTTAAGTGATTTTAGAGATTACAGGGAAGAAATGACTTAGAGGATGGAAAGGAAGCATGCAAAAGTGGAAGGAATATAAGAAGTTGAAGAAGTTGCAAAGCTGTCAACCTGACCTCTTTGCACTCAAACGGTCATAACTTGAGCTACATAGGTCCAAATGATGCGGTTTCAGTTGCGTTGGAAAGCTAACGTTCGGGGCTTCGATTTGATATATAATTTGTTATAGTGATCGCACAACTAGGTGACGCAAACACGCACTCCACGCGGACGCGTCGCAGTGACGAAAATCAGCGTGTTGGAATACGCATCCAGCTATTTTTGGGCTGTTTTTGACCCAGTTCTCGACCCAGAAAACACATATTAAAGGCTGAAAAGTAGAGGAATGAAAGGAGGAGATTCATAATTCACACTTTTCACAATTTAGATGTAGTTTTTAGAGAGAGAGAGGTTCTCTCCTCTCTCTTAGGTTTTAGGATTAGGATTTCTTTTAGTCATTAGGATTGTTTCTTCATGCCAGGTTCAATAATTTATGTTTCTCTTCTATTTTTGTTTACTCTGAAGCTTTTATTTGTATTTGATTTATGTTGCCCAATTGGCTTATGAACTTTTCCATGTTAGAATTGACATCTTCATTCAATATAATTTGAGGTATTCCAGATATTTATGATTTTAATTTAGCTTTCTATGTTCTTGGTTCTGGTTGATTAATTGGTGACTCTTGAGTTGTCAAACTCGTCGTAATTGGTAATTGTTATTCTTGCTGATTAACTTAGATTCATATAACTCTAGTCTTTCCTTAAGGAGTTGACTAGGACTTTAGGTGTTAAATTAATCTGTCCATTTAACTGACCTTCATAGTTAGAGGTTGACTTAGTGGTAGTAAAAGTATAATTCTCATCACCATTGATAAGGATAACTAGGATATGACTTCCAGTTTTCATACCTTACCAAGAGTTTTATTAGTTATGAATTTATTAATTTCCTGCAATCTATTTCTCTTATTCAAACCTTGTCAAAAACCCAAAAATACCGTTTTCCATAACCAATAATAAAACACACTTCCATGCAATTTCTTGAGAAGACGACCCGATGTTTGAATACTTTGGTTTATAAATTTTATTTGGTTTGTTACTTGTGACAACCAAAACATTTGTAAAAAAAGGTTGATTGCTTGGTTTAGAAGCTATACTTACAACGGGAATTTATTTGTGAAAATTCTAGATCGCGCGAGAGTTTCGTTCTTCAAAATGGCGCCATTGCCGGGAAATTGCAAACGTGTGCCTTATTATTGGTTATTGTAAATATATTTAAAATTTTTTTATCTTATCTTATCTTAGTTTTAAATTTCAAAAATCAATTTTTTTTCAAAAATCATATCTTTTTAAATTCTTATCTTATCTTTTTTCAAAAATCATATCTTTTTCAAAATATTTTTATGTTAGTTTTTGCTTCTATTTTCTCCTACTACTATGAACTCTCACCCCTTTGGCTATGAGTCTGGTTACAATTATGTTGCAGAAAGAGGAAATTACAATGAGAACAGGCATCAAGGTTGGAACAATCAAAGATGGGAAGAGCCACAAGGATTTGATCAACCCTCATGGCAACAACCACCTCCAATGGACTATCAACAACCATTCTGTGATGCATATCAAGGCAATGGCTATGGTGAGCACTCTTTTGATTATCAACAACCACCACCATACGCCTATGAATCCCCTCCTCAACATAGCTTTGGACCACCATACTCACAAGCCCCTTTTTACCATTCACCTCCATATGACCCTAACCGTCATCCAACATACCAACCACCTTATGAACCATATGAACCATATATAGAACCACCCCAATTCCAACCCAATCACTCCCAAGAACCACCACCTCCATATGCACCATATCCATATCCATCAATCCAAGAGCCTTATGGTCCTACTTATGATACCCAAGCAGAACAAGAATCAAAGAATCGTCTCAAGGAAACAGTGGATCAATTTCATGCAACCCTTCATCAATTGGAGCAAGCGATAAATCAATTAACTTCCCGACATTCGGACATTCAAAGAGCCCCCATGGCTTCGTGTGGAGAATATACTGAAGAACGTGGCATGAAAGAGAAGTTAGAAACTCTGGTGGACAGTGAGCAGCACGATTTTGTACTAGAATAATTGGAAGAAGCTACGCCCGCCATTGAAGAAGAAGAAGTGGTTGAAGACTTAGGAGATGCAGAACCTCCATGGGAAATTCAAGTCATAGAGCCTCCTTCAAAGACGTTCGAAATTGATGTTGAGGAGGGTGTACAACCTCCAAGGCATCTCATGGTTGAAGACTTTGAAGGGGATGATCAAGGGATGGATTCAATCATTGATGAATTCTTATCTACATTTGAATCCTCTTCCATTGGACTTGATATGGACTTTAAAAAAGAAGAAGCACAACCTCCTATGCCCTTGGTAAACAATAAAGAAGAGATTGAATTGGAAGAAAGCTACCAAAAGGAAGAGGTTGAAATTGAAGAAGCTTACAAAGAGGTGGAAGTTGTCAAAGAAGAGCACAAGGGAGTGGAGCTTGCAAATTCATTA
Source organism: Arachis duranensis (assembly GCF_000817695.3). NCBI lineage: Eukaryota > Viridiplantae > Streptophyta > Magnoliopsida > Fabales > Fabaceae > Arachis > Arachis duranensis. The sequence goes on from NC_029781.3 coordinate 63,561,798, forward strand.
GAAATATCTCTCCCAAGACCATTACTGTCCAACACAATGTTCAAGTGGGTAAAATTCCTATCCTTATCCTTTACTTCCCTACTTGAATACGGGCTACTGGAGACGGATGGTCAACTTAGAGCTCTTTATGGCATTAAGAGTAAGAGGAAGATGGTCAGTGGTAAGAATTGTCCTGTAAAGTTCATTATGGTTGGAAGCTTTAAGTTTAAACGCAAAGGTTGGTGTAGAGCTCAATTGAATGGGTCTAAGATGTTGTTTGGCTGCTTCAGTGAGAATTCAGACTGCTTGCCAGCCGGATGGAATCATGATGATCAACAAGAAGACGGGAGCACAAGAAAAGTTTGGGATCCCGAAGGATATTGGACGTACAAACATTGGTGGGGATTCCTAGATCAGTACAAGCATAAGCCACCATAACAGGGAGCTCATCAAATGTCCAACTTAAGGACTTTAACTAAAAGTGCTAGGTGGGAGACAACCCACTATGGTATGATTGTTCCTTTTTCAGTTTTAATTTCAGTTTGTTTTTGAGTTTTGATTGAACCTGGAATCATGCATAGCATTCATATTAGCATTGCATTCTGCATACTGCATTATTAAAAAAAATATTTCGCACACGACGCGACAGCGTCGCCGATGTGTCCGCATCGTATGTGCGTTGGGAAGAAAATAAAATGAACAGAGAGTCATGTGAAAGTATGGCTGGAGGCGTGCCTTTGGCACAATTTGACCCACGCGACCACGTCGCTGATGTGTCCGCGTCATGTGGAAAAAATGCCTCCCACGCGAACGCGAGGCCCTGTAAAATCGACGTAAACGGGTGTATGGCAGCAAGTTGTGATGGAATGGGGCTGGAATGATGCTGGAGGCACAAACCCCATCACGCTTACGCATCGCCCACGCGTCCGCGTCACTTACAAATTGCGCCAACCACGCGAACGCGTGCTCCACGCGTCCGCGTCACCTGCGCCGCACAGCCTATCCAAATCACCGCCAACTATCTTATCTTTTCTTCCCCAAATCTAAATCTTTTCTTTCCCTTCTTTTTCTTTTTCTTTTAATTGGTGTTGGAGATTTATTTGGGTCATTATCTTTATATGTTGCTTGTGGATTGTTTAGGACTTCTTTAACAGTTATATATTATTTTTATAGGGTTGCTTGCATGTTTAACTTAATACTTTCCATACCTTATTTAACATGCATGTTATGTGTTTGTGAAAACGCCCATATGGCATTGTGCACTATTTTTAGTTTCTTTTAATCTACTACTCTAAATGCTTGCTTTTTGGTGGACGAAATTGTGATCATCAACAATGGCTCCAAAGATTTGGTGCTCTCAAACGTGAATCTCACTTTGTCATAACTCCGCACAACTAACCAGCAAGTGTACTGGGTCGTCCAAGTAATACCTTACGTGAGTAAGAGTCGATCCCACAGAGATTGTTGGCATGAAGCAAGCTATGGTCATCTTGTAAATCTCAGTCAGGCAGATAATAAAGGATTATTGGATTTTTGAATAATAATAATAAATAATAAATAAATAAAGATAAAGTTACTCATGTAATTCAATGGTGGGAATTTCAGATAGGTGTATGGAGATGCTGTGTTCCTTTTGAATCTCTGCTTTCCTATTGCTTTCATCCAATCCTTCTTATTCCTTTCCATGGCAAGCTGTATGTAGGGCATCATCGTTGTCAATGGCTACATCCCATCCTCTCAATGAAAATGGTCCAAGTGCTCTGTCACAGCACGGCTAATCATCTGTCGGTTCTCGATCATGTTGGAATAGAATCCCTTGATTCTTTTGCGTTTGTCATCACGCCCAGCAATCGCGAGTTTGAAGCTCGTCAGAGTCATTCAATTCCGGAATCCTACTCGGAATACCACAGACAAGGTTAGACTTTCCGGATTCCCATGAATGCCGCCATCAATTCTAGCTTATACCACGAAGATTCTGATTAAGGAATCAAAGAGATATGCGCCCGGTCTAAGGTAGAACGGAAGTGGTTGTCAGTCACGCGTTCATAGGTGAGAATGATGATGAGTGTCACAGATCATCACATTCATCATGTTGAAGTGCAACGAATATCTTAGAATAGGAATAAGTCGAATTGAATAGAAAATAGTAGTACTTACATTGAAACTTGAGGTACAGCAGAGCTCCACACCCTTAATCTATGGTGTGTAGAAACTCCATCGTTAAAAAATACATAAGTGATGAAGGTTCAGGCATGGCCGAATGGCCAGCCCCCAAAACGTGATCACAGGATCAAAATTACAATCCAGGATGTCTAATATGATAGTAAAAAGTCTTATTTATACTAGACTAGCTACTAGGGTTTACAAAAGTAAGTAATTGATGCAGAAATCCACTTCCAGGGCCCACTTGGTGTGTGCTTGGGCTGAGCTTGATCTATCCACGAACTGAGACTTCTCTTGGAGTTGAACACCAAGTTGTAACGTGTTTTGGGTGTTCAACTCTGGTTCGTGACGTGTTTCTGGCGTTTGACTCCAGAATGCAGCATGGAACTGGCGTTGAACGCCAGTTTATGTCATCTAATTACGAATAAAGTATGGACTATTATGTATTGCTGGAAAGATCTAGATGTCTACTTTTCAACGCCGTTAAGAGCGCGCCATTTGGAGTTTTGTAGCTCCAAAAAATCCATTTCGAGTGAAGGGAGGTCAGATTCCAACAGCATCACCAGTCCTTTGTTAGCCTCCTTATCAGAGTTTTGCTCAGGTCCCTCAATTTCAGCCAGAAATTACTTGAAATCACAGAAAAACACACAAACTCATAGTAAAGTCCAGAAATGTAAATTTAGCATAAAAACTAATGAAAACATCCCTAAAAGTAGCTAGATTATACTAAAAACTACCTAAAAACAATGCAAAAAAACGTATAAATTATCCGCTCATAACAACACCAAACTTAAATTATTGCTTGTCCCCAAGCAACTGAAAATAAATTAGGATAAAAAGAAGAGAATATACTATAAATCCCAAAATATCAATGAATATTAGTCCTAATTAGATGAGCGGGACTTGTAGCTTTTTGCTTCTGAACAGTTTTGGCATCTCACTTTTTCCTTTGAAGTTCAGAATGATTGGCTTCTCTAGGAAATTAA
>NC_029781.3:63565029-63577149 GCF_000817695.3 Arachis duranensis
CATTGATGCTCAAAGCCTTGGATCCTTTTTACCCTTGCCTTTTGGTTTTAAGAGCTATTGGCTTTTTCTGCTTGCTTTTTCTTTTTCTTTCTATTTATTTATTTTTTTTCGCCAAATTTTTTTCGCAAGTTTTTGCTTTTTCACAGCTTTTTCTTGCTTCAAGAATCAATTTCATGATTTTTCAGATTATCAATAGCATTTCTCTTTGTTCATCATTCTTTTAGGAGCCGACAATTTTAACATTCATAAACAACAAGATCAAAGATATGCACTGTTCAAGCATTCATTTAGAAAACAAAAAGTATTGTCACCACATCAATATAATTAAACTAAATTCAAGGATAATTTTGAAATTCATGTACTTCTTGTTCTTTTGAATTAGAAACATTTTTCATTTAAGAGAGGTGAAGGATTTATGGATTTATTTATAGCCTTAAGACATGGTTACTCAATACTAATGATCATGAGGTAGAGACACAAAACATAAACACACATATAGCATAAAAATCGAAAAACAGAGTTAAGAACAAGGAAGTTAAGGAATGAGTCCACCTTAGTGAGGGTGGCGCCTTTTTGAAGGACTAATGGTGCTTTTTGAGCTCCTTTATGTCTCTTCCTTGCCTCTGTTGCTTGATCCCTAGTGATTTTGGTGCTCTTATCCTTAGTTGCTCCCAATAGTTGTGTGGAGGAAAATGTATCCCCTGAGGTATCTCAGGGATTTCTTGATGAGGGAATTCCTCATGCTCTCTTGATGTGCAGTCAAATGCTCTTCTGCTGAGCTATGGACCCTTGAGATAAATCTCTCCATCTCCCATGACTCGGAGGTGGAAAAAAATTTTTTGTCTTCCCTTTTCTCTCTTTTTTTTCGAGGTTTCTCTGGCCTTAGGTGCCATCAATGGTTATGAAAAAACAAAAAAAGCTATGCTTTTACCACACCAAACTTAGAATGTTGCTCGCCCTCGAGCAAAGAAGAAAGAATGGAAGGAGAAGAAGATATGGAGGAGAGGGAGAGATGTGTATGTTTCGGCCATATGGGTGGGATTGGGTGGGGAAGAGATGGATGGATGTGAGTGGTGAAGAGGTGATGGGAAAGAGAGATTGAGGTGATTGGTGAAGAAGAGAGAAGGTGAGTGGAGGTAGGTGGGGATCCTGTGGGGTCCACAGCTCTTGAGGTGTCAAGGATTTTCATCCCTGCACTAATGAGGTGTGTAAAATGTCCTATGCATGCAATCCTGACGTTTAACGCCAGATTGGTGCTTGTTTCTGACATTAAACGCCAGCTCTAAGCTTGTTCTGGGCGTTCAACGCCCATCTGCAGCATGTTTCTGGCGTTGAACGCAAGCTTTCCTCAGTGTGCAATCCTGGCGTTTAAATGCCAAATTGCTGCATGTTTCTGGCGTTTAACATCAGATCCATGCTCTGTTCTGGCGTTGATTGCCAGCCAGATGCTCCTTACTGGCGTTTAAACGCCAGTAAGTCCTTCCTCCAGGGTGTGATTTTTCTTCTGTTGTTTTTTATTCTATTTTTAATTTTAGTATTTTTTTTCGTGACTCCACATGATCATGAACCTAATAAAACATAAAAGAACAATGGCTCCAAAGATTTGGTGATCTCAAACGTGAATCTCACTTTGTCACAACTCTGCACAACTAACCAGCAATTGTACTGGGTCGTCCAAGTAATACCTTACGTGAGTAAGCGTCGATCCCACAGAGATTGTTGGTATGAAGCAAGCTATGGTCATCTTGTAAATCTCAGTCAGGCGGATAATAAAGGATTATTGATTTTCGAATAATAAAAATAAATAATAAATAAATAAAGATAAAGTTACTCATGTAATTCAATGGTGGGAATTTCAGATAGGTGTATGGAGATGCTGTGTTCCTTTTGAATCTCTGCTTTCTTACTGCTTTCATCCAATCCTTCTTATTCCTTTCCATGGCAAGCTGTATGTAGGGCATCACCATTGTCAATGGCTACATCACATCCTCTCAGTGAAAATCGTCCAAGTGCTCTGTCACAGCACGGCTAATCATCTGTCGGTTCTCGGCCGCCATCAATTCTAGCTTATACTACGAAGATTCTGATTAAGGAATCAAAGAGATATGCGCCCGGTCTAAGGTAGAACAGAAGTGGTTGTCAGTCACGCGTTCATAGGTGAGAATGATGATGAGTGTCACGGATCATCACATTCATCATGTTGAAGTGCAACGAATATCTTAGAATAAGAATAAGTCGAATTGAATAGAAAATAGTAGTACTTACATTGAAACTTGAGGTACAGCAGAGCTCCACACCCTTAATCTATGGTGTGTAGAAACTCCATCGTTGAAAAATACATAAGTGATGAAGGTTCAGGCATGGCCGAATGGCCAGCCCCCAAAACGTGATCACAGGATCAAAATTACAATCCAGGATGTCTAATATGATAGTAAAAAGTCCTATTTATACTAGACTAGCTACTAGGGTTTACAAAAGTAAGTAATTGATGCAGAAATCCACTTCCAGGGACCACTTGGTGTGTGCTTGGGCTGAGCTTGATCTATCCATGAGCTGAGGCTTCTCTTAGAGTTGAACGCCAAGTTGTAACATGTTTTGGGCGTTCAACTCTGGTTCATGACGTGTTTCTGGCGTTTGACTCCAGAATGCAGCATGGAACTGGCGTTGAGCGCCAGTTTATGTTGTCTAATTACGAATAAAGTATGTACTATTATATATTGCTAGAAAGCTCTAGATGTCTACTTTCCAACGCTATTAAGAGCGTGCCATTTGGATTTCTGTAGCTTCAAAAAATCCATTTCGAGTGCAGGGAGGTCAGATTCGAACAGCATCAGCAGTCCTTTGTTAGCCTCCTTATCAGAGTTTTGCTCAGGTCCCTCAATTTCAGCTAGAAATTACCTGAAATCACAAAAAAACACACAAACTCATAGTAAAGTCCAGAAATGTGAATTTAGCATAAAAACTAATGAAAACATCCCTAAAAGTAGCTAGATTATACTAAAAACTACCTAAAAACAATGCAAAAAAGTGTATAAATTATTCGCTCATCACTTTTCACAAAACTCTTTTTCTATTTTATTAATTTTTATATAATTGCTATTACAAGCATATTGTTAGTTTGGAAGACTTGGCAATCTAACTTGGACATTGAATGCTTGATCTATGCTACTCATGCCTTTGCCTGCATGCCAATAAATACCTTGCATTTAACTGTCATCACATGCACTTGCTATATTTCCATTGGTGACTTTTCACATGTAGTCATGACCATGTGTTAACGTCATTCCTCTTTACTGTGCATTGATTACCACCTTTCCCGTTCTCTTCCTTGCTTTAACCCTTAGCTTTAAAAGTTACTTTCTTTTCCCCTTTTCAGGATGGCCACCAAGAAGGGTAGAGAGAAAGCTACTCCCAAACCACCGGCAAGGAAAGGAATAAAAAGAGAAAGCTACTCCCAAACCACAACCCCCATCCACTTGCACATTTTAGCATGCACCGAGGACGGTGCAATCTTTAAGTGTGGGGAGGTCGATACCGACTTCTAGGGGTTAGTTACATTCCTTTCAACACCAATATTCTATTTTCTTTGTTTGTTTATTATTGCATCTGCATATTTGATTGCATGTTTGTTTGATTTTATGCATTTAGTTACTACTTGGTTGAAGTAATATTTTCTTTTTTAAGAAATTTTTATAGTATTTCACTAATTTAAATTGAATTTTTTTTAAATTTGTTTGAAGTTGTATTTGGAACATAGTTTAAAAAGCTAAGAACACACAACCCGTAAGATTTTGAGCCTAATTATATGGTTACATTATTTAACAATAAATATTTTATTCTTGTGTGTTTTCTTTTCTATAATTAAAATATTTGCTTTGTTCCATTCTATATGTCTATTATTTAGTATATTTACATGCTTGTATATGATTGAGGCCATTACTTGTTTTTGCTCACTTATCCCTAATAAGCCTACCCTTTTATGTCACCCTTGTTAGCCACTTTGAGCTTTTTAATCCCCTTCTATTTTATAACCACATTACTAGCCTTAAGTAGAAAAACAAAATAAAAATCCCAAGTTGAATCCTTGGTTAGCTTAAGATAGATATTATGTATAATTTAAGTGTGGGAAATTTTATGGGAACATGGGATGATAGAAAAAAGTAGAGAATTAAATTGAATAAGTTATTTGAAAATTTGGGCAGCATGCTCATGTGAAATCAAAATAATTAAAATACCATGTGCATTGATAAAAAAATTATTAAGTAATTAAATAAGGGGATACAAAAAAAATAATATTACCCCAAATGCAAAATAAAAAGAATCAATGCACATGGGACAAAATTCAAAAATAAGTTTGATACATGAGCATGTAATACAAAAGTTGGTTAGCTGAAGAACAAAGTTTAGAAAGCATGATTAGAGAAGATTAGAGTGAAGTACCCTATACACTTGAGAGACTAGAGTGATATACACTATCAGTGAGGGTTCAATGCTTGATTCTATGTTCCCTGTTTTCCTGAGCTATCTTCTTACAAGTTTACTTGTCTTTTATTGTGTAATTTGAATTAGTGGAATTTGATTCATATTTGTCTTGGAGAACTTATTTACTTTTAACCAAGTAGGTAGAAATATTTTGCATGTAGTTGCATTCACATAGATAAGTTGCACTGCGTACTCTCTATTATTCCTCTTCACTCCTTTATAGCTTCTCTTGAGCTTAGGATGAGGACATGCTAATGTTCAAGTGTGGGGAGGTTGATAAACCACTATTTTATGGTTTATATTGTGCTAAATTGAGTGGTTTTTATCAAGTCTTTGCACACTTATTCATACTAATTGCATGAGTTTACTTTTTCCTTCCGAATTTTGTGCTATGATTGAAAACATGCTTCTTTGGACCTTAAAATTGCTATGTTCAATCCTCTCTTATTACTATTCGATACCTTGATATGTGTGTTAAGTGATTTTAGAGATTACAGGACAGAAATGGCTTAGAGGATGGAAAGGAAGCATGCAAAAGTGGAAGGAATACAAGAAGTTGAAGAAATTGCAAAGCTGTCAACCTGACCTATTCGCACTCAAACGGTCATAACTTGAGCTACAGAGGTCCAAATGATGCCGTTTCAGTTGCGTTGGAAAGCTAACGTCTGGGGTTTCAATTTGATATATAATTTATCATAGTGACCATACAACTAGGCGACGCGAACGTGCATTCTACGCAGATGTGTTGCAGTGACAAAAATCAGCATGTTGGAATTCGCATCCAGCAATTTTTGAGCTATTTTTGACCCAGTTCTCGGCCCAGAAAACACAGATTAAAGGCTACAAAGTAGAGGAATGAAAGGAGAAGAATCATAATTCACACTTTTCACAATTTAGATGTAGCTTTTAGAGAGAGAGGTTCTCTCCTCTCTCTTAGGTTTTGGGATTAGGATTTCTTTTAGTCATTAGGATTGTTTCTTCATACCAGGTTCAATAATTTATGTTTCTCTTCTATTTTTGTTTACTCTGAAGCCTTTATTTGTATTTGATTTATGTTGCCTAATTGACTTATGAACTTTTCCATGTTAGAATTGACATCTTCATTCAATATAATTTGAGGTATTCCAGATATTTATGATTTTAATTTAGCATTCTATGTTCTTGGTTCTGGTTGATTAATTGGTGACTCTTGAGTTGTCAAACTCATCATGATTGATAATTGTTATTCTTGCTGGTTAACTTAGATTCCTATAACTCTAGTCTTTCCTTAAGGAGTTGACTAGGACTTTAGGTGTTAAATTAATCTGTCCACTTAACTGACCTTCATAATTAGAGGTTGACTTAGTGGTAGCAAAAGTATAATTCTCATCACCATTGATAAGGATAACTAGGATAGGACTTTCAGTTTTCATATCTTGCCAAGAGTTTTATTAGTTATTAATTTATTAATTCCCTGCAATCTATTTCTCTTATTCAAACCTTGTCAAAAACCCAAAAATACCGTTTTCCATAACCAATAATAAAACACACTTCCATGCAATTCCTTGAGAAGATGACTCGAAGTTTGAATACTTCGGTTTATAAATTTTATTGGGTTTGTTACTTGTGACAACCAAAACGTTTGTAAGAAAGGTTGATTGCTTGGTTTAGAAACTATACTTGCAATGAGAATTTATTATAACTTCTAAACCATCAATCTTCAGTTCTTCACTCCCACTTGTTCAACCTCTAACTATGAAGGTAAATCAAGTGGTTAAACCAATATGAATCCTTAAGTCCTAGTCAACTCCCAAGGAAAGACTAGAGTTAGTCAAACTCAAGTTAATTAGCAACTTTCAATTTGCAATCAATCAAAGGAGTTTGATAACTCAAGTGTCACCAATTACTCAACCAAGGCCAAAAGGGTGAAAATCTAAATTAAAATCCTCCCAAGCATTTTATCAAACACTTGGAAGGCATAACACCAAATAGTAGAAAAGCAATAGGAGATAATAACATCCAAATAACCAATCTCAAACATCAGCAACATAGATCAAAAGAGAGCAATCTTGAATATGAAATACCTTAAATTATATTAAATAGAGAATCCAATCACAAAAGGGATGTATAGATCAAAGTATTAAAGTTAATAAGAGTAAGAGAGAATTAAGTCAAGGAACATTAAACCTGGGATTGAGAAGAGATAACCCTAAATCCTAAATAAATCCTAAATCCTAAAACCTAAGAGAGAGGAGAAAACCTCTCTCTCTAAAACTACATCTAAAACCTAAAGTTTTGTGAATGTGTTGAAATGAATGTCTCTGAATGAATGAAATGATTCCCCCCACTCTGTAGTCTTTAATATGTGTTTTCTGGGCCAAAAACTGGGTAAAAATAGCCCAGAAATCACTGGGGGCGATTTCTGATACGTACAAGTCGCAGCTCTGTCACACATACGCGTCGCCCACGCATATGTGTGGATTGAACTTTCGCCAGGTCACGTGTACGCATGATCCACACGTGCGCGTCACCTAACAGCATGGCAACTATGGCAAATTATATATCGTTGTGAAGACCCAGATGTTAGCTTTCCAACGTAACTAGAATCGTTTCATTTGGACTTCTGTAGCTCAAGTTATGACCATTTGAGTGCGAAGAGGTCAGGGTTGGCAGCTTTGCAGTTCCTTCAATTTCTTGTATTCCTTCCACTTTTGCATGCTTCCTTTCCATCCTCTAAGTCATTCCTTCCCTAGAATCTCTGAAAACTCTTAACACACATATCAAGGCATCGAATGGTAATGAGAGATAATTAAACATAGCAAATTTAAGGCCAAAGAAACATGTTTTCAATCATAGCATAAAATCAGGAAGAAAAATGTAAAACATGCAAATTCTATGAATAAGTGTGAGAATAGTGGATAAAATCCACTCAATTAGGCAAAAGATGTACCACAAAATAGTGGTGCATCAGTCGTCATCCGCGGGTGGTGTCTCCGGCAGGTTATGGTGTTGTGCCGACCGTAGCGGTGTAGAACCAACACAGCGGAGTAGCACTGCATGCTTCCATTCCAGCTCCGCCACTCGTAGTTCCAATGCACGCCACTTTGCTGCCTCGTTTTCTTCCTACTGCCGAATGTAACCGGTGTCGACTGTCGGGTCAGCTGCCTGAGTTACCAATTGGCGAACCGTGGACCTGTGTTCCTGTTTTGCACTCCCACCCGCGTCTCCAGCCAGCGCGTCGTGCTGTCCCCCTCGTCGACGTCCAACTCCGTCGCATTCCGCTCTACACAGGGAGTCGCCTATGCGACAGTCTTCGCAGCTAGTTGTTCACGGTACATGCGAATTTGAGTCGTGAGTTTGACTTCCAACTATTGGTGCAGTGCGAGGAGCGTGTCACAGTCTGAAAAGTTGATGAGGTTGATCAGTTCCGAGACCGATAGTTCCGCGCGCTCCCTGTGATGGATCGGGATCGGTTGGTTGATTGAATATTGTGACATTGTCAGGTTTCTGTGTAGGGACTGGGTCTGGCTGGGAAGTAAATAGTCACGTGTCGTGGTAAGTGTATCTTGGTGGCCAGCGAAGCTAAAATTGCTATAAACTGATGGGTACCGATAACTAGCGAGACCACAGGCACACGTTACAAACCTCTGTCCTTTAATATACAAAACATGTTAGACACGTTAATACTCACCATATTTTGAATGTGAATTCATGTATATTTACATTGATTAACCTTTGGCTTTTATTATAGATTTAAATTCAATTAAATATTAAATTTCGATTTTCAAATAGTTTTAAATTTGATTTTTAATTTATTTTGGAACTAAATCAAGATTCAGATCATACTCGCATTGAACACATTGATATTTTCAATACTCAGCGTTGATAATTACGTTTGCAGTCTCTTCAATGCCCGTACAAAACCTGTAAATGAAGCATCGGTTATCGTGGGCATAAATGAAGGCGTTCTTCCGTGCCGCTGTTCGCTGAACCTTCTGCCTCACGATATATGGGTGAGAATTGCAGAGAGAGTTGCGTTGGCCTCAGTCCAAGATCTGTTTATCATGTAGGCAACATGCAAGTTATTTTTGGATGCAGCTCGTTCATTTGCGGTGTACAAGGTGGCCTCCATGGCAGAGCTACCCATCGCGTTCGGTACTCACTACGACGAACGTCCTGATTGGGGGTTCCTTTATAGCTGCGCGGAAGCAGGAAATCCAGCCACTATATTCCGTACAGGGATGACGGAGTTCTTCTGGATTGGGCTAAATGCTACATACTAAATATCCACATAATATACAAAATATCCACTTAACATCCCCAACATACATAGAAAATATCCACTAAACATAGAATCGCTATAAAGATGCCCCTAACTACCATGTCCGGTTCAACAAAAGGGTCAACAATGAACGATATATAATACATTAGGTTTAACAATGGATTTGCAGCTCTTCGCACGACACCACTTCACACCTCCACTTCTGGAATCAGTTATCGGTTCCTTTCTATGGATTTACTGAAAATACACAATTAATATCATTAATTCTAGAGCACAGCCACATACCAACAAAATCCAACATTTCAAAAACTTTTTTTAAAGTCAACGACTTATAGACATCCTCAGACATATGTAGTTTAACAAAATCAACTCTGTAATTCAGACAGTAGTTCTATACCAAGATGAAATGCAGACAATATTCATTGTCCGCCTACCGCCTACCAGAAAACGTGAAAAGGTTCGACCAACCTACCGTTGCAACACACGGACGACTATAGGGCCCCTTTGCTCAATCGGCAAGGGACATGACTGGCCCGGACGTGTTAGTCCCAACGTAGTCGTTGTTAACAAACCCAGCCTACGTGTCACTGTCGAAGCATCAGAACAAAGGAATCTCCGCGGTCGCATACAAATCCCCAGATAGATTATCATAGAGCTGACACCAGTGTAAAAACCAAATGATTAGAACCATTTAACATGGCATAAATGTTAACTAGATCATCTATAAAATGACTAACCCACCATGTCAGTATCCATCGAATCCATGTCATCTGCAACTGCGTTGGATGATTCCATTGTGCAGCGGTCCAAACACGTAATCCTATTGTGTCCCACCTCCCGGCACAAACGACATCGCTGGGTTTTCTTTCCACCGTTAGCACCATTATCCTTTGTATTGTGCCTGGGTGGATTTCGTGACGGGGCTCTGTCACCCTCAGTGGGTGGCCCCTCGGGTGGAAAACTGGTGTCCGCTGCATCTTTGTTCTCGAAGTGCTTCAGCATCAGCATGGCAATGTCTCTTGCAAACTGGAACTTTTCAGTGCTGTGACATGCAATTTTGCACACTTTCCGGTACCAATCCATCAGGCACAAGTGTTGCATCAATTGTACAGAATCCCAAATCACGTCCATCGACTGCACCGCCACAACTTTTGCATCCTTGGTCCATCTCGGCAATATCAGAGAACTTGGGATCTCATGAACATTGTTAAGAGCAAGCACCGCAATTATATGTTCGCAGGGGACCCCGAAACATTCCATTCTCATGCACGTGCATCGGACCTCGCTCATATCAGACGTTACAATAACACGCCAATCCTTCTCGGAGTGCCGTATCGAGAGATGGTGTAGATAAAATACGAACCATTGTCTTTAGAATCAACCACCCTCATTGCACAGGCCCTGTCAGAAATGGGAACAAACAAATAGAATATTGCCCGAGTGTAGTTCTCGGCTGCACTTCGCTCAAACTGTTTCAGGTTGGTGGTCATAACAGGGTCACCCTTTGCACTCTCAAAATCAGCCTCCACTTCCTTTGCATGCACGAACATCAAGCATCAATGAAAATGACATAAAAAATCAGTGTAACTGTATCGAGACTTAACTATTGTGATATCACAGCGTGCAAGCCCTCGCACCTTGAGGTTGTGCAAAATCCGGCAAAGAACTTTTCTCATATGTGTGCTGTGGCCCAACTGTGCCTTCTCTCGTACATGTCTTGTACCCATCTTTCATCAGCAACGCCAAATTTCTCCACCATCTCAAACCACTTTCTCTGGAATGTTCAGACCTCGAAGTCGCCAAGCATGCAATCCCTAAACATCCTTGTGAATTTAGGCTTTCCGATGTTGCTCGTGGTGTTTCAAAGTAGATGCTGATGAGCGGATAATTTATATGCTTTTTGGCATTATTTTTAGGTAGTTTTTAGTATGATTTAGTTAGTTTTGAGTATATAATTATTAATTTTTATGCTAAAATCACATTTCTATACTTTACTATGTGTTTGTGTGTTTTTCTGTGATTTTAGGTATTTTCTGGCTGAAATTGAGGGACCTGAGCAAAAATATAATTCAGAAGCTGAAAAAGGACTGCAGATGTTGTTGGATTCTAACCTCCCTGCACTCGAAATGGATTTTCTGGAGCTACAGAAGCCCAATTGGCGCGCTCTCAATTGAGTTGGAAAGTAGACATCTTGGGCTTTCCAGCAATGTATAATAGTCCATATTTTGCCTGAGATTTGATGGCCCAAATTGGCATCAAAACACCGGTCAGAGACCCTTTTCTGGTGTTAAACGCCAGAACTGGCATAAAAGCTGGAGTTAAATGCCCAAACTGGCACCAGAGCTGGCGTTTAACTCCAAGAAAAGCCTATGCATGTGGAAGCTTCAATGCTCAGCCCAAGCACACACCAAGTGGGCCCCGAAAGTGGATTTCTGCATCATTTAGTTATTTCTGTAAACCCTAGGTTACTAGTTCACTATAAATAGGACCTTTTACTATTGTATTTTCATCTTTTGATCATCTTTGATCTTGGGATCAGGTCTTTGAACCCTTTTTCAATTTTTTCATGTCTAGACCTTGTTCTTATGTATTTTCAACGGTGGAGTTTCTACACATCATAGATTAAGGTGTGGAGCTCTGCTGTTCCTCATGAATTAATGCAAAGTACTATTGTTCTTCTATTTAATTCATGCTTATTCTTGTTCTAAGATATTCACTCGTACTTCAACCTGATGGATGTGATGATCCGTGACACTCATCATCGTCCTCCCTTATGAACGCGTGCTTGACAACCACTTCCGTTCTATCTGCGAGAGCTTGAGTGTATATCTCTTGGCCTCCTAGTTCACGATGCATGGTTGTCTCTCCTGACAACAGAGTCTTCCATTCTGTGAGATCAGATTCTTCGTGGTATAAGCTAGAATCAATTGGCAGCATTCTTGAGATCCGAAAAGTCTAAACCTTGTCTGTGGTATTCCGAGTAGGATCTGGGATGGGATGACTGTGACGAGCTTCAAACTCGCGAGTGTTGGGCGCAGTGACATTGCGTAAAAGGATCAATGGATCTTATTCTGACATGATCGAGAACTGACAGATGATTAGCCATGCGGGAAACCATAAAGGACCATTTTCACTGAGAGGATGGATGGTAGCTGGTATACGAAATTGTGATCAATACTTTTCACAACACAAATAATCCCCAGTGATGAATCCAAAAACTTGGTGTTCAAAACCATGGCATAAACACAATTTCGCACAACTAACCAGCAAGTGTACTGGGTCGTCCAAGTAATAAACCTTACGCGAGTAAGGGTCGATCCCACAGAGATTGTTGGTATGAAGCAAGCTATGGTCACCTTGTAAATCTCAGTCAGGCG
>NC_029781.3:63581073-63582224 GCF_000817695.3 Arachis duranensis
TTCTGTTTTTGCTTTTTCAATTGATTTTGTGACTTTTCATGATCATCAACCTACAGAAAACATAAAATAACAAAAGAGAATAGATAAAATATAACATTGGGTTGCCTCCCAACAAGCGTTTCTTTAATGTCAGTAGCTTGACAGAGGGCTCTCATGGAGCCTCAGAAATACTTAGAGCAATGTTGGAACCTCCCAACACCAAACTTAGAGTTTGAATGTGGGGGATCAACACCAAACTTAGAAGTTGGTTGTGGCCTCCCAACACCAAACTTAGAGTTTGACTGTGGGGGCTCTGTGTGGCTCTGTTTTGAGAGAAGCTCTTCATGCTTCCTCTCCACGATGACAGAGGGATATCCTTGAGCCTTAAACACAAAGGATTCTTCATTCACTTGAATGATCAATTCTCCTCAATCAACATCAATCACAGCCCTTGTTGTGGCTAGGAAGGGTCTGCCAAGGATGATGGATTCATCCATGCACTTCCCAGTCTCTAGGACTATGAAATCAGCACGGATGTAATGGTCTTCAACTTTTACCAGAACATCCTCTGCAAGTCCATAGGCTTGTTTTCTTGAATTGTCTGCCATCTCTAGTGAGATTTTTGCAGCTTGCACCTCAAAGATCCCTAACTTCTCCATTACAGAGAGAGGCATGAGGTTTACACTTGACCCTAAGTCACACAAGGCCTTCTTAAAGGTCATGGTGCCTATGGTACAAGGTATTGAAAACTTCCCAGGATCCTGTCTCTTTTGAGGCAGTTTTATTGAAAACTTCCCAGGATCCTGTCTCTTTTGAGGCAATTTCTGCCTAGACAAGTCATCCAGTTCTTTGGTGAGCAATAGGGGTTCATCCTCCCAAGTCTCATTTCCAAATAATTTGTCATTTAGCTTCATGATTGCTCCAAGGTGTTTAGCAACTTGCTCTTCAGTGACATACTCATCCTCCTCAGAGGAAGAATACTCATCAGAGCTTATGAATGGCAGAAGTAAGTCCAATGGAACCTCTATGGTCTCATTTTGAGCCTCAGATTCCCATAGTTCCTCATTGGGGAACTCATTGGAGGCCAGTGGACGTACATTGAGGTCTTCCTCAGTGGCGTTCACTGCCTCTTCCTCCTCTCCAAATTCGGCCATGTTGATGGCTTTGCACTT
>NC_029781.3:63584619-63585380 GCF_000817695.3 Arachis duranensis
TTTTTGGATTTTATGATTTTCTAAATTTTTTTTTGTGCTTTTTCGAAAATTAAGTGGAAAAAGAAAATGAAGGTATCAAAATTCTTAATGAGAATTCTAGGAATCATGCAATGTTTAGTCTAAGACTCCGGTCCAGGAATTAGACATGGCTTCACAGCCAGCCAAGCTTTCAAAGAAAGCTTCGGTCCAAAACACTAGACATGGCCAAAGGCCAGCCAAGCCTTAGCAGATCACTTCTCCAATAGCAAGATTGATAGAAATCAACAAGCTCTTGTGATGATAAGTTGAAACCTCGGTCCAATGAAATTAGACATGGCTTCACAGCCAGCCAGATTTCAACAGATCATCATGAAACTCTAGAATTCATTCTTAAGAACTCTGAGGAAAAAAAAATACCTAATCTAAGCAACAAGATGAACCGTCAGTTGTCCATACTCGAACAATCCCCGGCAACGGTGCCAAAAACTTGGTATGCGAAATTGTGATCAATACTTTTCACAACACAAATAATCCCCGGTGATGAATCCAAAAACTTGGTGTTCAAAACAATGGCATAAACACAACTTCACACAACTAACCAGCAAGTGTACTGGGTCGTCCAAGTAATAAACCTTACGCGAGTAAGGGTCGATCCCACAGAGATAGTTGGTATGAAGCAAGCTATGGTCACCTTGTAAATCTTAGTCAGGCAAACTCAAATGGGTATGGTGATAAACGCATAAAACATAAAGATAAAGATAGAGATACTTATGTAATTCATT
>NC_029781.3:63586308-63601833 GCF_000817695.3 Arachis duranensis
GACTATCATATATTGCTGGAAAGCCCAGGATGTCTACTTTCCAACGCCGTTGAGAGCGCGCCAATTGGGCTTCTGTAGCTCCAGAAAATCCGCTTTGAGTGCAGGGAGGTCAGAATCCAACAGCATCTGCAGTCCTTTTTAGTCTCTGAATCAGATTTTTGCTCAGGTCCCTCAATTTCAGCCAGAAAATACCTGAAATCATAGAAAAACACACAAACTCATAGTAAAGTCCAAAAAAGTGAATTTTATCTAAAAACTAATAAAAATATACTAAAAACTAACTAGATCATACTAAAAACATACTAAAAACAATGCCAAAAAGCGTACAAATTATCCGCTCATCAGTAGCCATTGACAATGGTGATCCACCTACATACAGCTTGCCATGGAAAGGAGTATGAATGATTGGATGAAGGTAGTAGGAAAGCAGAGATTTAGGAGGAATAAAGCTTCTCCATACGCTTATCTAAAATTCCCACCAATGAATTACATAAGTATCTCTTTCTTATTTTATGTCTTATTCAGCTTTTAATTATTAAAACCCCATAACCTTTGAATCTTCCTGACTGAGATTTACAAGGTGACCATAGTTTGCTTCAAGCCGACAATCTCTATGAGATCGACCCTTACTCACATAAGGTATTACTTGGACGACCCAGTGCACTTGCTGGTTAGCTGCACGGAGTTTTGTATCACGATTTCGTGTACCAGATGCCAAGCACAGAGTCGATGGTGAGCCTCTGGAAAAACATGCTCGATTGCAGACTTCATTTGCCTGTCACCGTCGGTTATTATGGACACAGGAGCCTTCCCTTTCATTGAGGTTTGCAACTATTGAAGCAGTCAGACATAGGTCTCTTCTTTCTCGTTTGCCACCAGTGTAGCGGCAAAGACAACCGTTTAGTTGTGGTGATTCACACCGGAGAATACTACAAGAGGTGAAAGGTAAACATTTTTCTTGTACGTCGCATCAAATGCAACCACGTCTCCAAATACCTGGTAATCAATTTGGTTGGTGACGTCTCACCAAAACAAATGTTATAACACGCCCTCACCGTCAACAACTTCCTTGTAGTACAATACTAGATCATTTGCCTTGCACTCTCGGAGATACCTTAAGCACGATTCCGCATCTAGGCCACCCTCCCTTTGTTGCTTTGCATTTACATTGTGCATGTCCCTTGTTGTGTACGGGACATTATGATACTCGTGGATTCGCGAGACACCAATGCCCCCCTTTGTGCATGTCGTTCATCTGCTCGATGTCTGCTTCGCTCATCCTCCGATGGCCTGGGAGCATGGAAAAGAGTCACAACTCAAGAACGTGGTGGTTATGCGCGTCTGAAAAGTAGGCAACGTGCCAACGTCCTGATTCATCGTCCATGCGAAGTAGCATCCTTGCAGGGCATCCACACCGTGTCTCGGCCCTCGGCTTCTTTTGCTGGTTAGGCATTGAGTAGAACTTTGGGGATCGGTACCCTTGTCGGTGGCACACGAACTCTTGCTGTATCTTTACTTTGCCACGTTTTTCGCTTCTGGAACGTCTCGCACTGGAGCCATGGTGCTTTGCATATTGCTGGTAGAACTCAAATGCAATGTCAACATCTAAAAAATTAAAGCGGAGAACCTCCTCCTCGCTCGAGATAAAAAAATCAATCCAACCTATCGATTCGCCGGAATCAAAAGCATACAAGTCATCATCCGCATAATTGTCAGACATTCCTCCAACGCCGTCCAAATTGTCTTCCAATTCAACCGAATCCCCATTGTCGACATCAGCCTCTGCATGATTGTCGTGTTTTGTTTCATCTTCCTGAAAGTCATACTCGTCTGACTCCATCCCTGCAAAGCCTTCGCCCTCAAACGATCCAACACCGTGGTCTGCTCCGTCGCACATTTCTGCTTCCTCAGCGGCACGCACGCCCACAGTGGTATCTTCATCCCCGGTAACTGATAAACCACTATTTTATTATTTATATTGTGTTTAATTGAGTGGTTTTTATCAAGCCTTTGCACACTTATTCATACTATTCGCATGTTTTACTTTTCTTCCAGATTTTGTGCTATGATTGAAAACATGCTTCTTTGGGCTTTAAATTTGCTATATTTAATCCTCTTTTATTACCATTCGATGCCTTGATATGTGTGTTAAGTGATTTCAGAGATTACAGGGCAAGAATGGCTCAGAGGATGGAAAGGAAGCATGCAAAGTGGAAGGAATACAAGAAGTTGAAGAAATTGCTAAGCTGTCCAGCTTGACCTCTTTGCACTCAAACAATCATAACTTGAGTTACAGATGTCCAAATGATGTGGTTCCAGTTGTGTTGAAAAGCTAACATCCGGGGCTTCGCAATGATATATAATTTTCTATATCTGCCTCAAAGTTAGGTGACGCGGACGCGCACGCGTCGCATATGCGAATTTCAATCCACGCAAACGCGTGGACGATGCCTCCGCGTCACTTTGCCGCGATCTATACGTACCAGATTTTGAAATTAGTGATTTATGGGCTGTTTCTGACCCAGTTTTCAACCCAGAAAGCACAGATTAGAGGCTATAAAGTGAGGGAATGCATCCATACTACAGACAACATACATTCATTCATAATACACACTTTTCACAATTTAGATGTAATTTTTAGAGAGAGAGGCTCTCTCCTCTCTCTTAGAATTTAGGATTAGGATTTCTATTAAGATTAGGATTCCTCTTAAAGGATTTAGGATTTCAACTCTTCATCAGGTTCAATATTCCTTTTACTTTATATTTCTCTTTTACTTTCAGATACTTTAATGCTTGTATTACTTATGTTGCCTATTTGGCTTATGAACCATTCATGTTAGGATTTTCTTTATTTGATATAAATTGAGGTATCTAAGACTTATATGTTATGGATGCTTTGGCTTTATCCAAATTATTTTCATTCTTTTGGCTTTGGTTGATTAATTGGTAACTCTTGAGTTGTCAAACTCATCGTGATTGATAATTGATATCTTTGCTGATTAATTTAGATTCCTATAACTCTAGTCTTTCCTCAGGAGTTGACTAGGACTTTAGGTGTTAAATTGATTTGTCCACTTAACTGACCTCCATAGTTAGAGGTTGACTTGGTGGTAGCAAAAATATAATTCTCATCACCATTGATAAGGACAACTAGGATAGGACTTCTAGTTTTCATACCTTGCCAAGAGATTTCTTTGTTATTAATATATTAATTTCTGCGATCCACTTCTCTTGTTCCAAACCTTTTCAAAACCCAAAATCACTGTTTTCCATAACCAATAGTAAAACACACTTCCCTGCAATTCCTTGAGAAGACGACTGGCGACATGCACGCCCCTAGGGTATCTTCATCCTCAGCTACCCTATGCTAAACAACAACAATGCAGTAATTTAGCGAAACACGCAAAATTGGGGGATGTCCTTCAAAGAAAATTGCAGAGCTATGACGAAACAAAAGGGGATATTTGGAAATCAAGTGAAGGGTGATAATACAACGGGTACCTTCTTTCCATTGATGGAGACGGCAAAGCCATCAACTGCCAAAGACAGCCGACAATGCAGATCAGGTACCGTCGTCGTCAGAGGTGAAGCTGTTTGTGTGCTTGGATCTGCCTAAACAGAATCGTTAACACTGAACACTTTCTCAATCCCAAAAAAAGGACATTTCGTGGTTCAAAAACTGCGAATCTCATTGGATGAGTCGCTGGAAAAGGACACTGCCGAAGCCACCATGGCTAAGTTGGGGGCGGGAGAAGAAGTTAGCTGAGTCGTTCTCGGTGGTGGAGATAGGAAGGGACGGTGCGATTGCAACGGAGGAGAAGGGGAGGAAGAAAACCTGAGCTGGAGGAGGAGTTAGCGGGAGTATTAGTTGTTAACTAAACTTTGAGTGTCAAACTAATTTTAGAATTAAGTTAAATGTATTTATTTTAAAAATTGAAAACTTGACCCCTCTATTTTATACGAAATTTTAGAAAACACCCAACAAAAACAAGTATTTATATTCTCGCACTACCTAGTTGACTGGTGCGCCAAACACGATTTTAACATTTCGGTGCGCTAACAGGAAGTGCATATCAAATCCGTGCCCGTCTTTCTATCTTTACTTGGAGGTTTTGAGTTTTACTTTTAACTTTAAAAAAGAAAAAAAACTGTTCAAGGTATTTGAATCATTTGGTGGAGTCCCGCCAATGTTGTTAGGTTCATTTAGTTTTTAACTTGGGAATATTTTCGGAAATGAAATTGATATGTACCTATTGTGACCTCTTTGAAATAACTTATTAAATATATATATCGTACTAATTATGTATTTTCATGCATGATTTATGTTTTGATTGATTTTGTCGGTTATTAGTCCTAATACATCCAGTTAGCCAAACTACTCCTCAAATTACTATGTTTTGGATAGACACATGTTACGAAGTTAACTTATTTGTGAATTTTGGCTGAACCTTTTTGGTAGAATGCGATGAAATGCATGATTACCACGTTTGTAGAAATATAATTCAGTTTAAAAGGAAAGAAAAAAGGAATGTACAATTTTCCACGTTGCTTCCGTTTTGTTTACCCATTTTTATGCCAGTTGAATTGGTATCGAGGTAACACTTCACTCGGTATAAATCCGTGAAATTGAATTTTAAAATAATAGTATATATTCATTTTGGTTCTCAAAAAATTTTAGACTGGACACTTTAGTCTCTAACTAAAATTAATTATTCGATTGGTCTCTAACAATTAATTCCGTCAGTCACTTAGGTTCTTTATTTCGTTATTTCTAACGGAGGACAAAATAGTCCCTAACAACTCTAATAGAGGACAAAATGTCTCTAATCTCCTCTGTTCGAAAACAGCACTGTTCTCTCCCAATTTCCATCATATTTCGCATAACACTAACAGTTTAACATTGTAACTTCAAACTACACAATGCACACTCTATAAATTTAATGTTCACAAGAAAAAAATCATCAACTTGTTCTCAACCAATTCATACTCAGAAAACTAATGTCTGTGTCTCTCAGTTGTTGTCTTCGATGGATCCCATGAATCCAGACAGCAAGTCTGATTAGTTAAGACTCGTCGTCGTCGTTGCCATCTCCCTCTTCCTCTGTCCTAACATCTCCATGACCATATTGTCCACCACTCCGATCGCTTCCTTCAACTTTTTCTCTGAAACAA
The DNA here is from genome assembly GCF_000817695.3 of Arachis duranensis. Lineage (NCBI taxonomy): Eukaryota > Viridiplantae > Streptophyta > Magnoliopsida > Fabales > Fabaceae > Arachis > Arachis duranensis. The sequence continues at coordinate 63,591,481 of NC_029781.3, forward strand.
TGTTTAGTAATCGCTTTAGTTTCCATATGAGCGGTGTCTGCCAACTTGGACTCTGAGAAAGAAGGAATGAAGCACTCGGTGTCTATTTCAAATGAGAATTTGCATATGATGTCGAAGGAGAATCTTCTCATGATGTTCTAATGTTCAACAATCTATATTGCTTGCCAGAGAGTGGAGAAAGGCGTGCCCTTGGAATAGTTGTGGAACTTGGTCTTGAGGATGTCGTGGACGTTGTCGGGGTTGGAGGTGATGTTGTGAAAGATGTGGAAGTGGATGCTTTTAGTGGGTGAAGCGCAGTCACAAAAATTTAGGAAGTGTGTGATCCATGACATGTTGAGGTAGGTGCGATACGTGTAACAATTACACCATGGCTTAATCTTGGAGTTAAAGAGGACGGAGGAAAAGATTGAAAAGAAGATTGTGAATGTGAAAAAGGAGAGTATGAATGTTAGGGCTATGCGAGATATGATAAAAATTGGAGAAGAACAGTGTCGTTTTCGAATAAAGGGGTCAGGAATCATTTTGTCCCTTGTTAGAGTTGTCAGAGACCATTTTGTCCCATATTAGAGTTTTCAGTGACCATTTTGTCTTCCATTAGAGTTGAAGGAGTCAAGGACCTAAGTGGCTGATGGAATTAATTTTTAAGGACCAATCGAATCTTTAATTTTAGTTAGGAACTAAAATGTCTGATTTAAAATTCTTTGAGTACCAAAATAGGTATATACTCTTAAAATAAAATTATGGATATTAGTGTTCTTCGTTTTTTGGACTCTGGATATTAGTGTTTAATATGCAATACTCAATAAAGAAAAACACTTACAAAAAAGCATATTGTATTCCACATTGCTTCCACGTTTTTCACATCTACTCATAGTTAGATGTACCCCACCCAAAAAAAAAGAAGTAATTATCTAAATCAATCTCCAAAATTTTAGAATCGGACATTTTAGTTCCCAACAAAAATTAATACACAAATCAATAGAGAAAATTAATAATTTTATTTTATTTTTGGACAAAAGATTATTATGTCTAATAGAGAAAAACGTTTGAGATTGATTTGTACATTAGCTTTTCTTGGGAACTAAAATATCCGTTTTTTAAATCTTTAGGGATTAATATGGATAATTACTCTACCGAAAAATGAACTGAAGATTGATTTGTCTGCCAGAGTAAAACCTTGGGATTGATCTGTGTATTAATTTTTCTTGTGGACTAAAATGTCCGATTTTAAAATTCTTAGGGATTAATCTGGATAATTACTCAAAAGGAACAAAAAAACTATTCTAGGTTGGTGTTCAAGAGTAAAATATGATACATTTTTATGATCTAGTATTTCCAGCAGTGGATCCAGATGGTGACTTGGCTAGTGACCAAACAGGACTAAGATCTGATGAGGCAATATGGTTGGTTTCCGGCATATCTGAGAGGTTATTCAGTCTGGTTTGGGCCTGATAATACCCACTGTTGCTGCTTCCTCCAAACATGAGTTGTTGCTGTTGCTGTTGCTGGAAGAATGCTGGGATCTTGTGCTGCTGCTGCTCGCTCATCTGAAAAGCCAATTTTGATGTTGAAAGGTCGTGCTGCTGTTGTTGTTGAGACATTGCCATATGATGTTGCTGCTGCTGAAGATGATTGTCATTCATATCAAAACGCAAGTTTAAGGTAGAAAGATCTTGCTGCTGAGACGTTGCTACATGAGGATGCTGCATGCCTTGCCCTTGCCCTTGCTCCTGTTCCACAGTAAACAGTGATGGATGAGAGCTATACATAATCAGCAAAATAGCGAGCTAAGTTTAGCAATTCAAAGCTTGACAACCTGAGGGTGCATCTGGGGTTGCGGCTGTAATTGTGACTGCGATTGTGGCAGAGGCTGAGGCTGAGGTGCAGCATCTGCAAGTTTGGCTAGATATGTCAAGTTGTGCTGAAGCTTCGCTAGACATCTGTATCAATGTAAGCCAGTTGAGAAGGCAAAATTGAGACAAGTTACTTTTGCAAGTTGCAATACAACCATATTCCAATGACTACAATTTTTATCATATGCAAAGAAGCAGCATGTAAGGTGTTACAATAAAATAAATAAATAGATATGAGTTGCAAGACAATGTTGAGAGCTCATTGTTTAAAGCTACATCTGATAACAGACACGCCATCTCATAAATAGAATTGTAGCCTCTTCTTTTACTCAAAACACCCCAGGTATTACTCAAAATTCTTCCCACATTAATCCTTGTCTAAATCTTCTGAGTTCCACTACATCGGATTATATGTTCTGTAATCTAAGATATACTTTGGTAGTCGTTTCTCTCAGGTAAGTAAAGATTGAAATTTATCAACTGAAACACAGCTTGCAATAATGCATATGCTAACGGCCTTACAAAGTGATTCACAAGTCACAACCCCACATGGAGAAATTGAAGGTTTCAAAGTTGCCAGAGAGTAGGTATTCAAGAGAATGAAGAAGTATATAGAAAGTGCTATGTACCAAAAAACAATAGATAATGTTTTAGATTTCCATGAGAAAAATTTAAAAGAAAAATGCAACTGAAACCACTGGGCACCACCAAGAAAAAAAAAAATCAGTACAAAAGAAAGGAAGAAACAAGGGCTACTAACTGGGAAGCTTCAGCAAACTTCCCCTGATTTTGACCATCCATTGTTGCCATTATCAGCTCCTTATTCTCCTCCAAGTACTGTCCCAAGTACAAGAACAAAAAAAAGGGAAAAAGAGAGAGAAATGGTAGTTATATATAAGAATATAAGATAAGCTAACATAGACTCTAATGAGCACTGTTTCAATTAAATATGAAAACTTTCAAATGCATTATACACTGGCATGACATTTGACCGAAAATTCTTTCACCCCATAATCCTAAGAAGATGCTGATGCCTCATGGGTTAGAGAAAGGAATAAGCACAAAAAACACCACACAACACCACCCCCATAATGAATGTACTCAACAAAGTAATCTCATACAAAGCAACTTACATAAATAGTGTTATGATGTTATCAAGTACATTTGATTCAATAAAGAAGGAAAATTTGACGATAGCAGGAAGCAAAATAAATAACTTAGGGTACAAGGAAAGAGAATGACGTCAGCACCATAAACATCTGAATTCTGAGGCTATTCAATGAGCATAAATCAAACAAGAAAAGTTCAAAACAATAAAAAGATGACATTTTTATAAAACCCCAATCCGAGATAAGAATAATGCGCGGAAACAAATCCAGAACGTTAAACATCTTGATGTGAAACGGGTAATGAAGCAGAGAAATGATTGATGGGAAAAAAGTTGCCACCTTTTGGATCATCTCTGTTGAGAGTGGAGGTGAAGGATCACCGTTGAACATTTTCGATGTTAGTCTTCAGAAAAACACCGAAACCCTAACCCTAGTTGCTACCCCACAGAAATCAAATCAGTATACGGAAGAAGCTCAAATGTTGCAGTGTTTTCTGCGAATGTGAAGGGGAATAGCGCGTTTCTACGAACACAGCCTACGTTATGCTGCAATGTGCAACGTCTTCAAAACGCTGTCGCGCACCTCATTCGGCCAACCTGATTCCCAATTCTAAAACAGTACAGCCCAAAGTCCATTACCATTATGATACTGCCCATTAATGGGCTTGTTATTATTGAGCTTTTGGGCCCATAATTTGAATCAAGCCCATTTAAAATGAAAATAGAAATAAGAGTGATACACTGAGCAAGACCAAAAAAAAAAAAGAGTGATACAGTGATACTATCTTTTTATTATTAACAAATTAATTAATATTTATTGCGTTATGCGTGCGACTGTGCAATTGAGTGACTGAAAAGTCTGAAAACTAAGAGAGAAAGAGCGAAAGGGAAAGGGGGAAAATGGGGTATGTGCTTCGAGTGAGAATGGCTTCGTTCTTCAGCGGCGCTGCAATTGCGTCGTTTGCAGGTTTCTATATCCTCCACAGGGATTACAAAATTGCACACGAATCCTTTGCGAACCAGGTACCTACATCCAATTTAAGCTTTTTCGATATATTTGGGCTTCAAAGGAATACTGTGATTGGAGATTTCACTTTTGTAGAGACTCTTGTTGCAATTGTTTGGTTCTTATTGTGTTCATAGTTTGGTTCTCTGAATAGTGAATACATACATGTAAATCTATTGTGCAATCTGTTATAGTGAACCGGAGAGTTAGAAATTTCCAGGTGCGTGGGGTGGCCTTTCATTTGTTCGAATTTTCGATGATAAAATGCATAGCCTTTATTATAATAATGGTGTTATATGCTTTGATATTCGGACATAACTTCTGGGGAAATTGAATGGACCAAGTTTTCTTATTGACCTTAGATGATGAAGAATGAAATCTAAAATAATTAATCTATTTATTCTCCGTTATGTGATTTGGGTGTGAGTGGCAAATACCAAGGTAACAAACTCGAGAGTTCAACTATACTCCGTAGGGCGGATCTTAAACTCGTAGAGTTTAGGGTTTACTTGTAAAATCATAAATTCGATTTTGAGGCCTAAACTAGCTTGGATCATGAGTTAACTTGATGTTTCATACATAAGCTTTTGGAGGCATGTAAGTTTTCTTAATGACGGATGCAGTGGGAGATGCAAAGTATCATCATTACTTATTGTTGTCTCTTAATGAATGTGTTATGTGACGGGTTAACTTGTTTGCTACAAGGTATTTTAGATTTCTTTATCTGAATTATTCCTCCAAGTTAATTAGAGTAGAACACATCAATTACCAAATTCTGTTTTATTTTATTTGTTCTTTCTATCTTGTGTGGCAAAGAATGGTCATAACTCCTTAAAGTTTCACATGATTCTCATCCTGCTTTTCGTGCTCCTTAGGTGGGTATCAATTGATAAGCCCGTGTCCAGTGTCCAATGAACCCAATCGTTGAAATTCAGGATACCCTCATTTATCTTCTAAAATTTATTAAACATGGGGGCGTTGTTCAATTGCATGACACAGTTTCATAGTTAGCTCTGGAATTTGTGATAGCAAATCTTTAAACATGCTCTTTGATATGCAAGAGTCAGTGTTTTCTGTTTCTCCTATAAATTCGGCTTGCTTCAACTGTAAATCCTGAAATGCATATTAGCAATCATCATCTCTCTCCCTTTATGTTCTTGCATTGAAGTTTATAACATAAGTGAGCTTTCTAAGAAAATTGGATTTGGAATTTCAATGCACATTCTAATTGATGGCTGAGATTTCTGTGCTGTTGCAGATGAAAAACCTCCATGAATCACTAGACAGCCGAATTTCTGCCTTGGAGAAACTCAGACACACTGAAAACTCAAAACAGGTGGAAGCATCAGAATAGGCTTCCAAACTGAGCCATACATTGTAGTTAATTGTTTCGATAAAAAAAAAAGGAAAGAAAAAGACATTGCTTCATGTACTACTTACTATGAAATGTGGCTTTTGTATGTTTAATGTTGTCAGCAATAAGTTATACTAACTCATTTTTATGGCACCTCATCTAGCTGAAACAATTTAGTGTGAAGATTGCGCATCAGTTCTGTATTCAAATTGTATTTTGGAATTTGGATTATTTTTTCTGATCTTAGAGCGTTTAGTCTAATCGTAATTATTTGTCGTGATTAATTAATATGTAACATTGGTGGCATTAAAGTTTAAAGTTAATATTCAAATTTCATGTTTTGTGGCTGGAAATGAAAAAATGAATATATATTAGTATATCATACATTTCATTTTCTACTGGAGTTTTTGTTAAAAGTCTTATTCAATTATTGTGACTCTAACATGTAGTTTGATAGATATTTTTTATTAATGTGTCATTTTTTCCGAAATTTATTATCAAAATGTTATATTTTTAACTAATTATCAGATGTTTTTTTTTTGTTATAGTAACAATTAATTTGTTATTTTATTTTTAATTTGTTTATCGTAATATAAGAGTGGATAATTTGTTTTTAAAGTGTATTTGGGATTTTTTTAAATAAAATAAAAAATGTTTTACTTGACGCAAGTTCGTTGTTCCCTCAGCAAACCTTGGCATTTTTCACAACGTTCGCTATACTTCTCGGCGAACTTTGAGTCGCCTCGTTAATAAAATCCTACTGAAACTGGTTGGTCACAAAAATCACTACTAATATTTCATTCTTCTTTTATTTTTCAATTTCTCTCTATTATGTGCAATGTTTGAAATTTTATTATTGTCTATTCACTATAATAGTGAAATAGTATATGATCAAGATGGATCTAGTGTAGTTAGTTCTGCTCAACCGACTTAAAGTAAAAAGTTTAACAAAGTTGAAGAATTTGATAGTGCACGTCATTGGTCAACAACACACGAAGAGAGTGAAAAAAATCTATTATAAATATTTGATGGAAGTAGATAACACTTTGTTTTACAAAAGGTATATTCGTACTATTCATAGATTACAATTGTTATTATTAATTTGTTATTTTATAATTTGACAAGGTTTTATGCTTTTTGTAATCAAGTATCGGTTACGCGATGACGAAGACAAACGTCTTATAAGGCTCTAGTACAACCGTTGGACAAATGTTTCATCTGCTATAATTATTTGTTTTTCTAGTTGACTTGTGTGGAGGGACTTCTATGGATGATGATACCCCTTTTACTTTAAGTGGGGCAATTAAAAGAAATATTAGAAGGACATAATTGACCTAAATATGCTACCTGATGGTAGTCAAGAGGGGTCAACATATATTCACAACGATCAAAGTAGATCTAACCATAAACATAGGAGTTCTCTAAGGAGGTGTGGAGAATCAATTTGGTTACTGTTCATACCCTGGTCCAACACCATGGCCCAGGTCCAAATAAGATAAAAAAAAGCCCAATCCCTAGATTGGCCTCCCCACGTAATCGACCTCCACAGAAGAGGTCGGATTCGACACAGACTTCACCCCAAGGAAGTCGGGAGTCAAGATTAGCTGGCAGATAACCCTTATTCAAATAAGTAACTGCCCCTAAAATCTCTCAACCCACTTCCGGAAGTCATATCTCAACTTCCCTAAGATAAAGGGACGGTTATCCTCCTTAAAAGGTGAAACTACTCCAACGGTGGTTATTGGTTCACCACTATAAATACACTGACACCCCTCAAGTATCTCTAAGTCCCAATATTCTCTAAACCTACTTAGCCCCCTAGCTAACTTAGGCATCGGAATGTCTTTGCAAGTACCACCCCTATTCCTTCCATACACACAAGTCGGACGGCGGCTCTCTGACGCGAACTTGGTCGGAGACCTCCTCCTTCAAACGATTTGGCCAACCTACAAGTCCAGCCCATTAATCTCCGGTTACCCAAAGTAACATTGGCGCCATTGCCGGGGACCCGAGAGATCGACCAGTGATGGAGGACAATTTACACGAAGACGGAAACACAGCATCTGATTCTGAACAAGAGAATCAGGATGTTGGAAACCACGACGAAAATATGGACACTCATCAAGGAGTGACCAACCATCATAAAGAAGGCACTTCAGGAGTCAAGGACCTGAAGGTAAACAACTCTGAAGGGCGCAAATCAGGAAAGGAGCGATAACCCCATGCAGCTGATTTCATGGGATTGTTCCACGGCCACCAAGGGCGCCTGGAACAGTTGGAACAAGAGCTGGAGCGACAGCAAGAGGCAGAGAGAAACTTGAGGAACAAGATTGAGCGACAAAAAGAGCTAGAGGAAAAGTTCTTAAGGCTGGAGTCTGCTCTTAAAAGTCAAAATTCTTGTAGCGATCGAGAAGATTCTCCCTTAAGAGGAGAGGATCCGTTTAGCGAGGACATCATGAGGGTAAAAGTTCCAAGGAACTTCAAAAGCCCTGATATGGACCTCTACGACGGAACCACTGATCCAAAGCATCATTTAAGCAATTTCAAAAGTCGGATGTACTTGGCTGACTCTTTTGATGCTACTCGCTACAAAGCTTTTCTGACAACTCTCACCAAAGCAGCGATGAAGTGGTTCGATAGTCTCCCTCCGAGGTCGGTCACTAGTTTCGACGACCTCTCGCAGAAGTTCCTCATGCGATTCTCGATCCAAAAGGATAAAGTAAAGCACGCACCGAGTCTCCTGGGAGTAAAGCAGGAGGTCGGAGAACCTTTAAGGGACTACATGAAAAGGTTCAACAAAGCGTGCTTGGAGATCCAAGACCTACCCACGGAGGCAGTGATTATGGGCCTAGTAAATGGACTTCGAGAAGGTCCTTTCTCCCAGTCCATCTCGAAAAGGCACCCGACCTCCCTGAGTGATGTACAGGAGAGAGCTGAGAAGTACATCAACATGGAGGAAAATGCCCGACTTCGAGAACCAAATTGGCGACCTGGGCACTCTCACTCATCAAAAGAGAAAAAGAGAGAACCCAAGAAAAAAGAGGAGGCCGACCCTGAGAGGCCTAGGAGATACCACTCTTATACTCCTCTACGAGTTTCCCTAGTTGATGTCTACAGGAAAATTTGTCATACTGAAAGACTACCTCCCCCTAGGCCCATCAAAAATAAAAAGGGGGGAGTCGTGACAACTACTGTGAGTACCATAAGCTATATGGTCACTCAAAAAATGATTGTTACGACCTTAAAAATGTGATAGAAAAGCTGGCAAAAGAAAGCGAGACGACAAGGACCGAAGAGACCCACCGCCACAGACCCCGGAAAGACATATACACATGATCTCGGGAGGATTTGGTGGAGGCAGCCTCACAAAGTCATCTCACAAGAGGCATTTGAAAGAATTCTACGAGGTCGGGAGCTTCCCAACCATTTCTTTTACTAAAGAATATGGGTAAGGCATCATTCATGGACATGATGATCCAGTTGTAGTAACAATAATCCTTGCCAATGCCCATCTTCACAGAACCCTGGTGGATCAGAAAAGCTCAGCTGACATCCTATTCAAACCGGCGTTCGATAAGTTGGGATTGGATGAAAAGGAGTTGAGAGCTTACCCTGACAACCTATATGGGTTGGGGGATACACCAATAAAACCACTAGGATTCATACCCCCACATACAACTTTTGGAAAAGGGGAAAAATCAAAACTCCGAGTATCGACTTCATAGTCGTCGATGTGGGTTCAGCCTACAATGTCCTAATAGACAGAACTACCCTAAATCGGCTCGGAGTAGTGGTGTCCACCCCCACCTTTGCATGAAATTCCCAACACCAGAGGGAATAGCAACCATTAGGGGAGACCAGAAGTTGGAAAGAAAATGCTACAATGAAAGCCTAAACCTAAGAGGAAAGGGCAAGGAGGTGCACACCATCGAGCTAGGAGGAGTCTGAGCTAAGGAAGAATTGCGACCACAACCTGGGGGAAAGACTGAAGATGTGCAGGTCGGGAAAGAGGAAGGAAAAAATACCAACATAGGGGCTAACCTGAACGAAGGATTGAAGCAGAAGCTTATAAGGCTCCTACAAGAGAATTCCGACCTCTTCGCCTGGAAAGCCTCTGACATGCCAGGTATAGATCCCGAGCTCATGTCACATAAACTGTCGGTGTACCCCTGATGAGCGGATAATTTGTACGCTTTTTGGCATTGTTTTTAGTATGTTTTAGTTAGTTTTTACTCTGTTTTTATTAGTTTTTAGTTAAAATTCACTTTTCTGGACTTTACTATGAGTTTGTGTGTTTTTCTGTGATTTTAGGTATTTTCTGGATGAAATTGAGGGACTTGAGCAAAAATCTGATTCAGAGGCTGAAAAGGACTGCAGATGCTGTTGGATTCTGACCTCCCTGCACTCGAAGTGGATTTTCTGGAGCTACAGAAACCCAATTGGCGCGCTCTCAACTGCGTTGGAAAGTAGACATCCTGGGCTTTCCAGCAATGTATAATAGTCCATACTTTGCCCGAGATTTGATGGCCCAAACTGGCGTTACAAATCAGCTCAAAACTGCCCAGCGTTAAACGCCGAAACTGGCACAAGAATGGGAGTTAAACGCCCAAACTGGCATACAATGCTCAGCCCAAGTACACACCAAGTGGGCTCGGAAGTGGATTTTTACGTCGTTTACTCATTTCTGTAAACCCTAGGCTACTAGTTCTCTATAAGTAGGACCTTTTACTATTGTATTTTCATCTTTAGATCTTTGGATCTTTTGATCACATTTTGGGGGCTGGCCTCTCGGCCATGCCTAGACCTTGTTCTTATGTATTTTCAACGGTGGAGTTTCTACACACCATAGATTAAGGTGTGGAGCTTTGCTGTACCTCGAGTATTAATGCAATTACTATTATTCTTCTATTCAATTCGGCTTATTCTTGTTCTAAGATATCACTTGTTCCTCAACTTGATGAATGTGATGATCCGTGACACTCATCATCATTCTCACCTATGAACGTGTGCCTGACAACCACCTCCGTTCTAT
>NC_029781.3:63602013-63602469 GCF_000817695.3 Arachis duranensis
GAGCTTCAAACTCGCGATTGTGGGGCGTTAGTGACAGACGCAAAAGAATCACTGGATTCTATTCCGACATGGTCGAGAACCGACAGCTAAATAGTGGTGCTGTGACAGAGCGCGTTGAACATTTTCACTGAGAGGATGGGAGGTAGCCACTGACAAGGGTGAAACCCTACATACAGCTTGCCATGGAAAGGAGTAAGAAGGATTGGACGAAGACAGTAGAAAGCAGAGAGACGGAAGGGACAAAGCATCTCCATACGCTTATCTGAAATTCTCACCAATGAATTACATAAGTATCTCTATCTTTATTTTATGCTTTATTCATAAATCATCCATAACCATTTGAGTCTACCTGACTAAGATTTACAAGATGACCATAGCTTGCTTCATACCAACAATCTCCGTGGGATCGACCCTTACTCGCGTAAGGTTTATTACTTGGACGACCCAGTGCACTTG
>NC_029781.3:63603286-63604520 GCF_000817695.3 Arachis duranensis
TACAATAGTAAAAGGTCCTACTTATAGAGAACTAGTAGCCTAGGGTGTACAGAGATGAGTAAATGACATAAAAATCTACTTTCGGGCCCACTTGGTGTGTGCTTGGGCTAAGCATTGAAGCATTTTCGTGTAGAGACTCTTCTTGGAGTTAAACGCCAGCTTTTATGCCAGTTTGGGCGTTTAACTCCCATTTTGGTGCCAGTTCCGGCGTTTAACGCTGGGATTTCTAAGGGTGACTTTGTACTCCGGTTTGGGCCATCAAATCTTGGGCAAAGTATGGACTATCATATATTGTTGGAAAGCCCAGGATATCTACTTTCCAACGTCGTTGAGAGCGCGCCAATTGGGCTTCTGTAGCTCCAGAAAATCCACTTCGAGTGCAGGGAGATCAGAATCCAACAGCATCTGCAGTCCTTTTTAGTCTCTGAATCAGATTTTTGCTCAGGTCCCTCAATTTCAGCTAGAAAATACCTGAAATCACAGAAAAACACACAAACTCATAGTAAAGTCCAGAAAAAGTGAATTTTAACTAAAAACTAATAAAAATATACTAAAAACTTAACTAGATCATACTAAAAACAATGCCAAAAAGCGTACAAATTATCCGCTCATCACAACACCAAACTTAAATTGTTGCTTGTCCTCAAGCAACTGAAAATCAAATAAGATAAAAAGAAGAGAATATGCAACGAATTCCAAAAACATCTATGAAGATCAGTATCAATTAGATGAGCGGGGCTTTTAGCTTTTTGCCTCTGAATAGTTTTGGCATCTCTCTCTATCCTTTGAAATTCAGAATGGTTGGCTTCTTTAGGAACTTAGAATCCAGATAGTGTTATTGATTCTCCTAGTTGAGTATGATGATTCTTAAACATAGCTACTTTATTGAGTCTTGGCCGTGGCCCAAAGCACTCTGTCTTCCAGTATTACCACCGGATACATACATGCCACAGACACATAATTGGGTGAACCTTTTCAGATTGTGACTCAGCTTTGCTAGAGTCCCCAATTAGAGGTGTCCAGGGTTCTTAAGCACACTCTTTTTGCCTTGGATCATAACTTTATTTCTTTCTTTTTCTTTTTTTTTTCGTTTTCTTTTTCTCACTTTTTTTTCGAAATTTTTCTTTTTTTTTCTTTTTTTTTCATTGCTTTTTCTTGCTTCAAGAATCATTTTAATGATTTTTCAGATCCTCAGTAACATGTCTCCTTTTTCATCATTCTTTCAAGAGCCAAC
>NC_029781.3:63608420-63609107 GCF_000817695.3 Arachis duranensis
AATGGCAGGGATAGAGATGCTTCTCCCATAGAAGTCGGGAGTAGGTGCAGTAAATTCACCCAGCACCTTCCTTGCATTGTTGGCATTGTTGTTGTTTTCGGCTGCCATGTGTTCTTCTTCTTTGAAGAATTCAGTTAGGTCCTCTACAGAGAGTTGTGCCTTGGCTTCTCTTAGCTTTCGCTTCAAGGTCCTTTCGGGTTCAGGATCAGCCTCAACAAGAATGCTTTTGTCCTTGCTCCTGCTCATAAGAAAGAGAAGAGGACAAGAAAATATGGAATCCTCTATGTCACAGTATAGAGATTCCTTGAGGTGTCAGAGGAAAAGAAAATGGAAGGCAGAAGTAGAAAATTCGAACTTATTAAGAAAGATGGAGTTCGAATTTTGCATTAAGGAATAGTGTTAGTCCATAAATAGAAGGATGTGAGAAGAAGGGAAGCAATTTTCGAAAATTAAGTAAAATATTTTGAAAATATTTTGAAAAACCTTAATTGATTTTCGAAAATCAAGGGTGGAAAAGAAATCAAGTGATTTTTGAAAAAGATTTTGAAATTAGAAATTAAAAAGATATGATTGAAAATTATTTTGAAAAAGATGTGGTTAAGAAGATATGATTGGTTTTAAAAAGATGTGATTGAGAAGATATGATTTGAAAAACATTTTAAAAAGATGTGATTTTAAAAATTAATA
>NC_029781.3:63611262-63614421 GCF_000817695.3 Arachis duranensis
CAAGTGATATCTTGGAACAAGAACAAGCGGAATTGAATTGAAGAACAATAGTAATTGCATTAATAGTCGAGGTACAGCAGAGCTCCACACCTTAATCTATGGTGTGTAGAAACTCCACCGTTGAAAATACATAAGAACAAAAGTGATCATTGGTTTCGGCCCCAGAGAGGGAACCAGAAGAACCAAGATGAAAATACAATAGTATAATGTCCTACTTATAGAAAACTAGTAGCCTAGGGTGTACAGAGATTGAGTAAATGACATAAAAATCCACTTCTGGGCCCTCTTGGTGTGTGCTTGGGCTGAGCATTGAAGCATTTTCGTGTAGAGATTCTTCTTGGAGTTAAACGCCAGCTTTAGTGCCAGTTTGGGCGTTTAACTCCCATTTTGGTGCCAGTTCCGGCGTTTAACGCTGGGATTTCTGAGGGTGACTTTGTATGCCGGTTTGGGCCATCAAATCTTGGGCAAAGTATGGACTATCATATATTGCTGGAAAGCCCAGGATGTCTACTTTCCAACGCCGTTGAGAGCGCGCCAATTGGGTTTTTGTAGCTCCAGAAAATCCGCTTCGAGTGCAGGGAGGTCAGAATCCAACAGCATCTGCAGTCCTTTTTAGTCTCTGAATCAGATTTTTGCTCAGGTCCCTCAATTTCAGCCAGAAAATACCTGAAATCACAGAAAAACACACAAACTCATAGTAAAGTCCAGAAAAGTGAATTTTAACTAAAAACTAATAAAAATATACTAAAAACTTAACTAGATCATACTAAAAACATACTAAAAACAATGCCAAAAAGCGTACAAATTATCCGCTCATCAACTTGCTGGTTAGTTGTGCGAAGTTGTGATAAAGAGTTGAGATTGCAATTGTGCGTACCATGTTGATGGCGCCATTGATGATCACAATTTCGTGCACCAAGTTTTTGGCGCCGTTGCCGGGGAATTAAATGTCCTAACTACAGTTTCGCATATGTTCCCTGCTATAACAGTGCCAAGTTTTGATCTGGCAACAACACCAAATTTTTGGTGCCGTTGCCGGAGATTGTTTGAGTTTGGGCAACTGACGGTTCATCTTGTTGCTTAGATTAGGTATTTTTCAGAATTCTCAAGAATGAATTCTAGTGTTTCAAGGTGATGTTCTTATCATCACCAAAGCTGATTGATCTTCATCAATTTAGCTCTTGAATGCAATGCCCTGCTGAAGCTTGGCTAGCCATGTCTAATTCCTTTAGACTGAAGCTTTAGACTAACATTGCATGATTCCTGGAATTCTTATTAAAAGTTTTGATCCTCTTTATTTTCTTTTTCCACATAATTTTCGAAAAAACCAAAAAAATTACAAAATCATAAAAACCAAAAATATTTCTTGTTTAAGTCTAGTGTCTCATTTTAAGTTTGGTGTCGATTGCATGTTTCTGTTCTTCTTGTATTTATCATGTGTCTTCATTGATCTTCAAGTTGTTCTTGATGATTTACTTGCTCTGATCTTTAAATTCTCTTGTTTTGTGTGTTTTGTTGTTTCTCATATGCATTCTCAAATTGTTAGTGTCAGTAGTATACAAACTTCTAAGTTTGGTGTCTTGCATGCATTGTTCATTTGATTTTAGTTGCATTTTGATTTTTCCTCATCATTAAAAATCCAAAAAAATTTTTAATTTGTGTCTTTTCAAGTCAATAATACAGAGAATTGAAGATTCAGAACATTCAGCAGAGGAATTACACAGAAAAAGCTGGGCGTTCAAAACGCCAAGTGAGGAAGGAAAACTGGCGTTTAAACGCCAGCCAGGGTGCCTGGCTGGGCGTTTAACGCCCAAAAGGGTAGAGCTTTGGGCGTTAAATGCCAGAATGGATACCATTCTGGGCGTTTAACGCTAGGATGGCACAAGAGGGAAGATTTTGTTTTTAATGCAGATTTTTTTTCAAGTTTTCAAAAATTTTCAAAATCAAATCTTTTTCAAATCATATCTTTTCAATCATATCTTTTCAAAATTGATTTCTTTCCATTTTCAAAAATACTTGCTAACAATTAATGATTTGATTTAACATTTCAAGTATGCTGCCTTTTCTGTGAGAAAGGTTTAATGTTTGAATCATATCTTTTCTTGTTAGCCAAGTCATTGATTTTAAAAATCAAATATTTTTAAATTGTTTTTCAAATCATATCTTTTCAATCAAATCTTTTTAAAACCATAACTTTTCAATCATATCTTTTTAATCACATCTTTTTCAAGATAGTTTTCAATTCATATCTTTTGATTTCTAATTTCAAAATCTTTTTCAAAAATCACTTTACTTCTTTCTCAATCTTAATTTTCGAAAATCATCAATCAATTTTCAAAATGTTTTTTAAAATCTTTGTAATTTATTTCTTCCCCTCTTCTCACATCCTTCTATTTATGGACTAACATGTACAATTCGAATTCTATCTTTCTAAGTTCGAATTCTTCTACCTCTTCCTTCTATTTTTCTTTTCCTTTGACACCTCAAGGAATCTCTATACTGTGACATAGAGGATTCCATATTTTCTTGTTCGCTTCTCTTTCATATGAGCAGGAGCAAAGACAAAAGCATTCTTGTTGAGGCTGACCCTGAACCTGAAAGGACCTTAAAGCGAAAACTAAGAGAAGTTAAAGCACAACTCTCTGTAGAAGACCTAACAGAAATCTTCAAACAAGAAGAAGACATGGCAGCCGAAAACAACAACAATGCCAACAATGCAAGGAAGGTGCTGGGTGACTTTACTGCACCTACTCCCGACTTCTATGGGAGAAGTATCTCTATCCCTGCTATTGGAGCAAACAACTTTGAGCTTAAGCCTCAATTAGTTTCCCTAATGCAACAGAATTGCAAGTTTCATGGACTTCCATTGGAAGATCCTCATCAGTTTTTAGCTGAATTCTTGCAAATCTGTGACACTGTCAAGACCAATGGGGTTGACCCTGAGGTCTACAGACTTATGCTATTCCCTTTTGTTGTAAGAGACAGAGCTAGGATATGGTTGGACTCACAACCTAAAGAAAGCCTAAACTCTTGGGAAAAGCTAGTCAATGCCTTCTTGGCAAAGTTCTTTCCACCTCAAAAATTGAGTAAGTTTAGAGTGGAAGTCCAAAACTTCAGATAGAAGGAAGGTGAATCCCTCTATGAAGCTTGGGAAAGATG
>NC_029781.3:63614841-63615401 GCF_000817695.3 Arachis duranensis
CTTTTCCATCATCTTCTCAGCAACAGACAGAGAATTCTAAGCAGAGCCACTCTGACTTAGCAACCATGGTCTCTAATCTAATCAAAATCACTCAAAGTTTCATGACTGAAACAAGGTCCTCCATTAAAAACTTGGAGGCACAAGTGGGTCAGCTGAGTAAGAAAGTTACTGAACTCCCTCCTAGTACTCTTCCAAGCAATACAGAAGAGAATCCAAAAAGAGAGTGTAAGGCCATAAACATGGCCGAATTTGGAGAGGAGGAAGAGGTAGTGAGCGCCACTGAGGAAGACCTCAATGGACGTCCACTGGCCTCCAATGAGTTCCCTAATGAGGAACCATGGGAATCTGAGGCTCACACTGAGACCATAGAGATTCCATTGGATTTACTTCCGCCATTCATGAGCTCTGATGAGTATTCTTCCTCTGAAGAGGATAAAGATGTCACTGAAGAGCAAGTTGCTAAGTACCTTGGAGCAATCATGAAGCTTAATGACAAGTTATTTGGTAATTAGACTTGGGAGGATGAACCCCCTTTGCTCACCAAAGAACTGGATGACTTT
>NC_029781.3:63615628-63617391 GCF_000817695.3 Arachis duranensis
TGGGAAGTGCATGGATGAATCCATCATCCTTGGCAGACCCTTCCTAGCCACACAAAGGCTGTGATTGATGTTGACAGAGGAGAATTGATCATTCAAGTGAATGAAGAATCCTTAGTGTTTAAGGCTCAAGGATATCCCTCTGTAACCATAGAGAGGAAGCATGAAGAGCTTCTCTCAAAACAGAGTCAAAAAGAGCCCCCACAGTCAAACTCTAAGTTTGGTGTTGGGAGGCCTCAACCAACTTCTAAGTTTGGTATTGAACCCCCACATTCAAACTCTAAGTTTGGTGTTGGGAGGTTCCAACATTACTCTGAGTATCTGTGAGGCTCCATGAGAGCCCACTGTCAAGCTACTGACATTAAAGAAGCGCTTGTTGGGAGGCAACCCAATGTTATACTTATCTAATTTTCATTGTTATTTTATGTTTTCTATAGGTTGATGATCATGGGAAGTCACAAAATCAATTGAAAAAGCAAAAACAGAATGAAAAATAGAAGGAAAAATATCACACCCTGGAGGAAAACTTGCTGGCATTTAAACGCCAGTAAGGGCAGCAAATGGGCGTTTAACGCCCAGTCTGGCACCATTCTGGGCGTTTAACGCCAGAAAGAGGCACCAGACTGGCGTTAAACACCAGGAAAGGGCAAGAAGTTGGCGTTAAACGCCAGAAATGGTCACCAGCCCGGCGTTTAACGCCAGAATTGGCATAAAGAGCATTTTTGCTCGCCACTTGGTGTAGGGATGAATTTTCCTTGACACCTTAGGATCTGTGGACCCCATAGGATCCCCACCTACCCCACCACTCTCTCTCTTCTTCACCCATTCACCAATCACCTCAACACCTCTTCCCCAAAAATCCATCACCTATCAAATCCCACTATTCTCTTTACCACTCACATCCATCCTTCATAAAACCCCACCTACCTCACCATTCAAATTCAAACCACTTTCCCTCCCAACCCACCCTCACATGACCGAACCATACACCCCCTCTCCACTCCTATATAAACCCATCTTCACTCTTTCATTTTCACATAATCTAAACACTACTTCTCTCCCTTGGCCGAACCACAAAGCCACCTCCATCTCCTCTATTTCTTCTTCTTCTACTCTCTTCTTTCTTCTTTTGCTCGAGGACGAGCAAACCTTCTAAGTTTGGTGTGGTAAAAGCATTGTTTTCTATTTTTCCATAACCATTTATGGCATCTAAGGCCGGAGAAACCTCTAGAAAGAGGAAAGGGAAGGCAAAAGCTTCCACCTCCGAGTCATAGGAGATGGAGAGATTCATCTCAAGGGTGCATCAAGACCACTTCTATGAAGTTGTGGCCATGAAGAAGGTGATCCCCGAGGTCTCTTTCAAACTCAAAAAGAGTGAATATCCGGAGATCCGACATGAGATCCGAAGAAGAGGTTGGGAAGTTCTTACCAACCCAATTCAACAAGTCAGAATCTTAATGGTTCAAGAGTTCTATGCCAATGCATGGATCACCAAGAACCATGATCAAAGTGTGAACCCGAACCCAAAGAATTGGCTTACAATGGTTCGGGGGAAATGCTTAGATTTTAGTCCGAAAAATGTAAGGTTGGCATTCAACTTGCCCATGATGCAAGGAGATGAACACCCTTACACTAGAAGGGTCAACTTTGATCAAAGGTTGGACCAAGTTCTCATAGACATTTGTGAAGAGGGCGCTCAATGGAAGAGAGATTCAAGAGGAAAGCCGGTTCAACTGAGAAGGCATGACCTCAAGCCCATGGCTAGG
>NC_029781.3:63617757-63618471 GCF_000817695.3 Arachis duranensis
GAAGAACAAGCTGCCATCACTAAGGTGGACCCGTTCTTTAATTTCCTTGTTCTTTATTTTCCTGTTTTTCGAATTTTCATGCTTATGTTTATCTATGTTTGTGTCTTATGATCATTAGTGTCTTAGTGTCTATGCCTTAAAGCTATGAATGTCCTATGAATCCATCACCTTTCTTAAATGAAAAATGTTCTTAATTGAAAAAGAGAAGAATTGTATGAATTTTAGATTTTATAATAGATTAATTATTTTGATGTGGTGGCAATACTTTTGACTTCTGAATGTATGCTTAAACAGTGCATATGTCTTTTGAATTTGTTGTTCATGAATGTTGGCTCTTGAAAGAATGATGAAAAAAGAGACATGTTACTGAGGATCTGAAAAATCATAAAAATGATTCTTGAAGTAAGAAAAAGCAGTGAATACAAAAAAAATTTCGAAAAAAAAGAGAAAGAGAGAAAAAAGAAAAAATAAAAAGAAATAATAAAGTTGTGATCCAAGCCAAAAAGAGTGTGCTTAAGAACCCTGGACACCTCTAATTGGGGACTCTAGTAAAGCTGAGTCACAATCTGAAAAGGTTCACCCAGTTATGTGTCTGTGGCATGTATGTATCCGGTGGTAATACTGGAAGACAGAGTGCTTTGGGCCACGGCCAAGACTCATAAAGTAGCTATGATCAAGAATCATCATACTTAACTAGGAGAATCAATAACACTT
>NC_029781.3:63619623-63644146 GCF_000817695.3 Arachis duranensis
CCGTGCTGTGACAGAGCGCGTTGAACATTTTCACTGAGAGGATGGGAGGTAGCCACTGACAACGGTGAAACCCTACATACAACTTGCCATGGAAAGGAGTAAGAAGGATTAGATGAAGACAGTAGGAAAGTAGAGAGACGGAAGGGACAAAGCATCTCCATACGCTTATCTGAAATTCTCACCAATGAATTACATAAGTATCTCTATCTTTATTTTATGCTTTATTCATAAATCATTCATAACCATTTGAGTCTGCCTGACTAAGATTTACAAGATGACCATAGCTTGCTTCATACCAACAATCTCCGTGGGATCGACCCTTACTCGCGTAAGGTTTATTACTTGGACGACCCAGTGCACTTGCTGGTTAGTTGTGCGAAGTTGTGATAAAGAGTTGAGATTGCAATTGTGCGTACCATGTTGATGGCGCCATTGATGATCACAATTTCGTGCACCAACCCCGGATCGCGACCTGTCCAACAAAGAAGATGGAAGCTCGGACCAGAGCGGGCCCAGTTGGTTGAAGAGTGAAGAACGAATTTCCTATCGGTAAAAAAATATAAAAATATAAACGCATTGTAAGTATATCTTCTAAACCAATAGAAAGTCCTTTCTTACAAACATTTGGTTGTCATAAATAACAAAACCCTTTGAAATTGATAACCGAAGTATTTAAACATCAGGTGGTCTTCTCAAGGAATTTCAGGGAGGTGTTCTTATTATTGGTTATGTAAAAAGATATATTTTTGGGGTTTTTAAAAGGTTTGAACAAGTAATTTAAATAGCAAGAAAAATAAATTAATAATTAATAAAATTCTTAGCAAGATATGAGAATTAGAATTCCTATCCTAGTTGCCTTTATCAGATGTGATGAGAATTGTTTATTGCTCCCACTTAGTTAACCCTTACTGAATAAGGGAAGGTCAAATGGACCAATTAATTTGATCTTCAAGTCCTAGACTAGCTTGGAGATATGCAAATTAATCAGCAACTCCCAATTTCAACCACTGCTTTATTTTAACAACTCAAGCGTTACCAATTACTCAACCAAAGCCAAGAATGTAGAAAGCTAAATAAAAATCATAAATATCTGGAATACCTCAAATTGTATTAATAAAAGAAATCAGATCTAACATGGAAAAAATCATAAATTAGATTGAAAAGATAAATAAAAGGAACATTGAACTTGTAATTGAAGAAGATAAAAATATTCCTTAAGTCCTTTTGGAGGAATCCTAATCCAAATCCTAAGAGAGAGGAGAGAGCCTCTCTCTCTCTAAAACTACATCTAAATTATGAAAAGTAAAATATGAGTCGTCTCCCTTCATTCTTCCACTTAGCAGCCTTTAATCTTGTTTTCTGGGCTTGAAACTGCGCCGAAAATAGCCCAGAATTCGCTGGTTATGAAATCTACCACGCTGGTTTTTCGTCATTGCGATGCGTCTGCGTGGAGCACGCGTTCGCGTCACCTAGCAGTACGGACACTATGGCTAATTATATATCAAATCGAAGCCCCAGACGTTAGCTTTCCAACGCAACTGAAACCACATCATTTGGACCTCTGTAGCTCAAGTTATGACTATTTGAGTGCGAATAGGTCAGGCTGACAGCTTTGGCAATTCCTTCAGTTTCTTGTATTCCTTCCTTTTTTGCATGCTTCCTTTCCATCCTCTAAGTTATTCCTATCTGTAATCTTTGAAAACACATAACACACATATCACGGCATCGAATGGTAATAGGAGAGGATTAAACATAGCAAAATTAAGACCAAAGAAGCATGTTTTCGATCATAGCATAAAATCAGGAAGGAAAACGTAAACTCATGCAATTAGTATGAATAAGTGTATGAAAGATTGATAAAATCCACTCAATTAAGCACAAGATAAACCATAAAATAGTGGTTTATCAACCTCCCCACACTTAAACAATAGCATGTCCTCATGCTAAATCCAAGAGAAGCTATAAAGGAGTGAAGAGGAATGATAGAAAGTATGCAATGCAACCTATCTATGTGAATACAACTAGATGCAAAATGTTTCTACCTGCTTGGTTAAAAGAAAACAAGTTCTCCAAGACAAGTACAAACCAAATTCCACTAATTCAAATTATACAATGAAAACAAGTAAACGTGTAAGAAGATAGCTCATGAAAGAAGGGAACATAGAATCAAGGACTGAACCCTTACTGGTAGTGTATATCACTCTAACTCTCAAGTGTGTAGGGTCAATCACTCTACTCTTCTCTAATCATGCTTTCTAAACTTTGTTCTTCATCTAACCAATCAACAAACATTTAGTATACCAATGCAAACATCATAAGGTCTTTTCAAGGTTGTAATGGGGCTAAGGTAAATGTGAGGATATATGTATAAGGCTAAGTGAGTTAACAAAGTGAATCCTTGATTGGTCTAAGATCTCACCAAACATACACACTTTATATAATTTAAAATGCTTTACCTAGCTACCCAAAATTTTCCCACTTTTGTATTACATGCTCATGTATCAAACTTATTTTTGAGTTTTATCGCATGTGCATTGATTCTTTTTATTTTGCATTTGGGATAATATTTTTTTTGTATCCCCTTATTTAATTACTTAATAAATTTTTTTATCAATGCACATGGTAATTTAATTATTTTGATTTCACATGAGCATGTTTCCCAAATTTTCAAATAACGTATTCAATTTAATTCCCTACTTTTTTTTTCTATCATCCCATGTTCCCATAAAATTTCCCACACTTAAATTATACACAATATCTATCTTAAGCTAACCAAGGATTCAACTTTGGATTTTTATTTTATTTTTCTGCTTAAGGCTAGTAATGTGGTTATGAAATAGAAGGGAGTTAAAAGGCTCAAGGTAGCTAACAAGGGTGACATAAAAGGGTAGGCTTATTTGGGAGAAGTGAGCTAAAATACAAATAATGGCCTCAATCATATGCAAGCATGTAAATATACTAAACAATGGACATATAGACTTGGAACAAAATCTAGATTGCAGTTATAGAGAAGGAAACACACAAGAATAAAATTTATGGTTTGATGTAACTATACAATTAAGCTCAAAATCTCATAGGTTGTGTGTTCTTTTGCACAGGTTGTGTGTTCTAGCTTTTAACTATGTTCCAAATACAACTTCCAAACAAGTTTAACACAAATTTTTCAATTTAAATTAGTGAAATACTATAAAAATTTCTTGGAAAAGGAAAATATTACTTCATCCAAGTAGTAACTAAATGCATAAAATCAAATAAACATGCAATCAAATATGCAAATGCAGCAATGAACAAACAAAGAAAATAGAGTATTGGTGTTGAGAATAGAATAACTAACCCATGGAGATCGGTATCGACCTCCCCACACTTAAAGATTGCACCGATGCATGCTAAGATGTGTAGGTGGATGAGGGTTGTGGTTCCTCAGCTATTGCTCTTTTTGTTCCTTTCCTTGCTGATGGGTTGGAAGTAGCTTTCTCTTTTCCTTTCTTGGTGGCCATCCTAAAAAGGAAAAAAATGTAACTTTTTAAATTGAAGGGTTAGATCAAGGGAGGAGACGATATAAGTGATAATCAATGCACGGTAAAGAAGGATGTCGTTAACACATGGTCTAGACTACATGTGAAAAGTCCATCAATGGAAATATAGCAAGTGCATGTAATGACAATTAAATGCAAGATGTTTATTGGCATGCTGGCAAAGGCATGAGTAGCATAGATCAAGCATTAAATGTCCAAGTGAGATTACCAAGCCTGTCAAACTAACAATCTGTTTGTAATAACAATTATATTTAATTAATAAAATATAAAAAGGGTTTTTGTGAAAAGCAAGCATTTAGAGTAGTAGATTAAAAGAAATCTAAAAATAGTGCACAATTCCATACAGGCGTTTTCACAAACACTTAGCATGCATAGTAAATAAAGTATAGAAAGTATTAAATTGAACATGCAAGCAACCCTATAAAAATAATATATAATTGTTAACAATTTCTTAACAATCCACAAGCAAAAGTTAGGAAATAATGACCCAAATAAATTCCTAACACCAATGAAAATAATGCAATGAATGAAAGTATGCAAATAAATTAAATGAAATAGAATGGAAGTGAAGAAGGATGAGAAGTTCAAGAGATGAAGAAGAAGAAAGTAAGAAAAGGAAGAAAAAAGAAGAAAAGATAGAAGAGATTAGGATTAGAAAAGAAAAAATAAGATAATTGGCGCTGATCTGGATAAGTTGTGCGCGTGGGGCATGCGGTCACGTGGATAGCGCATCGATGAAGTGACGTGAACGCGTGGGTCATGCGTTCGCGTGAAGTGATTCGTGCCTTCAGCGCGAGTGCAGCCTCGCGGCCGCGCAACTCTTTGGTGAAAAACTTATTTTGCCAAAACTTTGGGTGACGCGATCGCGTCCGCCTTGTTTTGAAAAATGGCGCCGACGCGTGGGGCACGCGTTCGCGTGGTAGGGCTTGTGCTTCTAGCACGAGTTCAGCCCAATTCTAGCTCAACTTTCGGCCATACACCCTTTTTACGTCGATTTTGAGGCATGCGTTCGTGATGAGCGAAAAACGATTCGACACAAAACTCACCGGCAAGTGTACCGAGTCGCATCAAGTAATAAAACTCACGGGAGTGAGATCAATCCCACAGGGATTGAAGGATTGAGCAATTTTAGTTTAGTGGTTGAATTAGTCAAGCGAATCAGTGTTGATTGTGTGAAATTGTGTTGACAGGAATTTAAATTGCAGAAAATGTAAAGGGGAGTGGGTGACTTGCAGGAAATTAAAGGGATTAAAAAGAAAAAGAGCTGAATCTTAAAGTGCAAGAAATTAAATGACGGAAACTTAAAGTGCAAGAAATGTAAATTGCAGTAACTTAAAGTGCAAGAAATATAAACTGCTTAAATGTAAAAGGGATTTGAGGACTGGGATTTCAGAATTCAAGTAAGGGAAATTAAATTGCAACAAGGGTTCACAGAAGAACCAAAAGGAAAATGGGATCTCAGGACTCCAGAGACTAGATAGCAAAGTCTAGATCTCAATTGCCTTCCCAAATCCAAACTCACAAAGCAATTAACAAGAAATTAAAGAGGAAGCAGTAAAGGAATTGGGATTCAACTCAATTATGCAGCAGAGAAATCAAAGAGATCTTAAATGGAGATTAAGACAGAAATTCCTCAATTCTTCACACTCAAGACTCAAATAAAGCTTTGTAGAAAAGAAAACAATAAAACCCAGAGGAAGAGAATTCAATTCTCCTCCCGGAAACTCTCTCCAATGTCAAGTGATCTCTCTCAAAAGTTCCTTAGCAAAAATCCCCAAATCAAAAGCTCCGTAAAACTTTAAATTCTAAGCTATTTATACACTTTCTTCTAATGATCTTCAAGCCTTGAATTGGGCCTTGGCCTTGATGGAATTGGGTTGCTAGTGGCCTCTGTTGATTGCTCTAGGTGCTGGGAAGAAATCTACTTGTGAACCGGCCATGCAAGTATCACGTTTGAGCCAACGTTTGAGGCCAAACGTTGACTCAAACGTTGCTGAGTGAATGATGAAGCAGAGGCCAAAGTTGCTGTCATCCACGTTTGGCTCAACGTTTGAGGTCAAACGTGAGCTCAAACGTGGATCCCCCATGCATTCTTTTTGGCCAATGTTTGGCCCAACGTTTGAGGTCAAACGTTGGCGCAAACGTGGCTCAATTATCTCATCAATCAGGGGTGCTCTTCCATACTCTTATTTGCCAAAATGTCGCCAACGTTTGACCCAACGTTTGAGGTCAAATGTTGGCTCAGACGTCATTGCCAAAAGCTCACCCTGCCTCCTCTTAGGTGCCAACGTTTGCCTCAACGTTTGAGGTCAAACGTTGGCGCAAACTTCATCTTTCCAGGGGCACCATTTTCATTCCTTGTGGCGCCAACGTTTGCCTCAACGTTTGAGGTCAAACGTTGGCTCCAACGTCATCTTCCAGGGGCGTCAATTTTCCTCCTTGTGGCGCCAACGTTTGCCTCAACGTAGGAGCTTCTTCTTCAGCCAACGTTTGCCTCAACGTTTGAGGTCAAACGTTGGCCCCAACGTTGCCTCCTAGGGGCTTCTTCTTCAGCCTCTTGCACCCTCCTTCCAAGCTTTGTTTCACCTATCATCAATCAATCAAAATAATCAAAGCTATGCTTCAAATCATGGGAATATTTCCATTTTAAAATGTATGACAATTATAACACAATATCTCATGAAAAGGCATCATTTTATACATGATTGATTGAGTCAAAGATAACATGAAATTCAACCCCATTGGCTTACTTATGGCTTAAGAAAGTGCATAAAACTAAATGAAAACAAAGAAAAAGACTAGTAAAACTAGGCTAAGATGACTTGTCATCACAACACCAAACTTAAAACTTGCTTGTCCCCAAGCAAGAAAAGAAATTAAGCTCAAAAATTCTGTCAGATTAGAATGGATTGAAGAATGACATGTATGCTCTGTGAGTGAAGTGATTAATTGACAGTGGAGTGAACTCTGAATCATATGTTTATGCAGGGCTTCAGTGTTTACTAGTCCCCACTTCTTAGAAGTCTTAGGTCTTAGGAATTTCACCCAAATGATACTGTGGAGATCTCTTTATAGATAATCACCTTGAAGCAGCTTATGATTTTTTGTGTGTTTTGGCCTTGACTCTAAGTGTCCTGTCTCAAAGCGGCTTTTTAGATAAGCTTTCAATCAATACTCCCAAACCAGTTGGTTTTAAGGTATTAGGTGTTAAAGCACCCCAAAGGATTTACTTGCTCAAACCTCTCTCCTTGACACATCTCGACCACAAGCATTTACTAGGATACTAACTCTTTGAGTTGTCTTCATTCCTGCCTAGTAATTGATGCTCAGAGCCTTGGGCCATAAGGGAGTGCTCTTGCACTTGAGCCTAGCCTTGACTTCTAAGTGTTTTGTTTTCAAGCATTTGACTCGATACATAAACACCACAAGCACTTAGCAAATAAATTGCCATTGGTACTCAGAGCCTTCAGCTTTCTCATTCTTTCCCTTTTTATTTTATTCAGTTTTTTTTTTTGCTTCTTGGATCAAAAGATGTCTGAGAATCTCCACAATACTTCTTTGAATTCTATTTCCTGCCTATGAGCTCCCATGCAGGTTTTCACAAACATGCAGCCTCAATACACATTCTTACAACCAGAACCACCACTTCCCTTAATCTTCTGCTTACCTCACGATAAATTTTTGATTCCTCAATCCTTCTCTTCAAAGAAATGTTTTCTATTCATATTTTTCCAAACCATGGGTGCAAGAAAAATTTTAAGAATATGGTGCTATGATATACCAATCATCTTAGTTATTGACTACAAGGAAATTATACTAAACAGGGATACAATATCACTTTCAATCATAACAGTTTTGAATATAAGACAGTCACTTAACAATACAACCTGTTGTTGGAGTTTACTTGTTTCACTCCTTCTCAGCACCATTGTTGGTCTTTGCATCCCTCTTTATCTCTTTGGTTGATGGTGCTTAATCCTTCATTAGATTCAAGTGACTGCCTACAATAAACTTTGAAAGTTGCTTGTTCCCCAAGCACTTGAAAGATGGTCAGCAAGCATGTATGTTTGTAGACTTCTGAACTTAAATTGGTGTGTGAACACCAAACTTAGTTCCTTGCCTTATATAGCAGTTTATACATATGCAGAAAACCACATGTGCTCTTAATAAGAAAACATACTATAAACTAGAAAAGCAAGCTATGAACTAGAAGATAAACTACGAACTAGAAACTAAACGATTGTTAAGTAGCTTCTCTGGTGTTTGGAGCTGGCATTGATTATGCAGAAGGTGAAAATGTGTTTTCAAATGAGAATTTTGGTGGAACACCAAACTTAGCATTCTTCACTCTTCCTCAAATTATTTTGGTGTGAAACACCAAACTTAGCTCCTTGCACTTTAGATAAAACTACTCTACATTTTTATTGAAATAGCTATGAAAAGAGAACTACCTCTCAGGTTGGGTTGCCTCCCAACAAGCGCTCTTTTATTGTCACTAGCTTGACATTCTTCAGTCTGTGCTCATGGAAGTTGAGGCTTCTGTTGCCTTTGGTTTCCTCCTTTTGCTATGAGCTTCCTTCCCTCTGTTTCTCTTTCCATCGACTTCTTACTTTCCTCCATAACTTCCTTCTCTTTCAACCCAACATCCTTCTCATGCCTCTTTGGATTCAGAATTCCCTTCTTCTCACCCAATTCAGCAAGGTTTTGAACCAGTTGTTCCATCTGCCTTTCAAGTCTTCCGAGTGAGGCCTCTTGGTTCTTGCTTATCATATCTTGATGTTTCTTTATTCCTTCCTGCTCTATTGCCATCATTTCTTGAATTTTCATGAACCTTTCCATAAGCATTTCTGGAGCATAGATTCTTTGAAAGGTTGGAAGTGGTTGTGGCTGTGTCAATTGTGGTGGTCGATGAAAGTCATCTTGGGTGAGTGGTGAGGTAGGATGGGCTTGAAAGGGTGTGTGTTGGGGTTGTGAGTGATTATTGTTGATATGGGGGTATGTTTGCAGGTTCGGGAGATTGGGGTTATTGTAGTGGAGGTCCCTTTGTCCTTGATTTTGGTTTTCACCCTCCTTCCAGTTGGGTTTAATTCTCCAGGGTGGGATGTACACATCATTCTGAGACTGGTATTGGGGCCTGCTAGGGTGGTTTTGGTTGTTTGTGATCATGGGTTTGCCTATGTTAGAACTTCTCTGTTCTTGATATTGGTGCTCCCCCATTCTTATATAAGAATGTGGCTTCCATGGTGGAAATTGTGCATTCACTGTAATAGAATGTAGGAAATCAATTTGTCTAGCTATTGATTCCAATTGTTGCTGAGTTTGCTGGTGTAACTGTTTGTTTTGATTCATGATTGCCTTCACTCCTTCAGGATTCATTGCATTCTGTAGTTTCTCAAATGAGTGTTGATCATTGACTCTTTTGTCATTGAATTTTGCAGATCCTTAGCAGGTTGCTGCTACTTCGAGAATACCATCTGAGAAGTGATCTACCGCTTTTCTTGTTTCTGAGGTTAATCCTTCATAGAAAGCTTGGAAACCCACTTTGTCATTTGCTTTCTTGTATCTTTCCCATGCTTTGAACAATGGTTCTTCCTCTCCTTGTATGAATGGGTGTATTTCCTCTTTTATCTTGATGTTTTGTTGGGATGGGGAGAATTTGGTCAGAAACTTGGCAACCAAATCATCCCAACTAGTGATACTTCCTTAGGGAAAGGTTTCAAGCCATTGTGCTGCTTCATCCCTCAGTGAGAACGGAAATAACAAGAGTTTATAGGTGTCATAATTTACCCCATCAAGACTGACAGCACCACAAGTCTTCAGAAAGATGGAAATGTGCTGTGTCGGATCCTCCCATGGATTTCCACCATAGGAGCATTCGTTCTTGATTAGTGAAATGAGTTGCGGCTTCATGTTGTGGTGTTCTTCTTTCTCAGAAATTTCTTCTTCAAAGACAGCCTTCCCTCTTGCCTCTCTTCTTTCCTGTGACATATAAATCAACAAGCGGAACACACAGTGATATTTTTGGAAATTGAGTGTAGTCAGTTGAGACAAAACTTCAAACAGTTAGTGGGTTAGTAGAAGCAAATCCTCGAACAGTTAGTGGGTTAGCCAAAATTAAAGAAAAAGTGCTTGATCTAAACTACCACCTCACGTAATCATTGTCAATCTAATCAATCCCCGGCAACGGCGCCAAAAACTTGATGAGCGAAAAATGATTCGACACAAAACTCACCGGCAAGTGTACCGGGTCGCATCAAGTAATAAAACTCACGGGAGTGAGGTCGATCCCACAGGGATTGAAGGATTGAGCAATTTTAGTTTAGTGGTTGAATTAGTCAAGCGAATCAGTGTTGATTGTGTGAAATTGTGTTGACAGGAATTTAAATTGCAGAAAATGACTGAAACTTAAAGTGCAAGAAATGTAAATTGCAGTAACTTAAAGTGCAAGAAATATAAACTGCTTAAATGTAAAAGGGATTTGAGGACTGGGATTTCAGAATTCAAGTAAGGGAAATTAAATTGCAACAAGGGTTCACAGAAGAACCAAAAGGAAAATGGGATCTCAGGACTCCAGAGACTAGATAGCAAAGTCTAGATCTCAATTGCCTTCCCAGATCCAAACTCACAAAGCAATTAACAAGAAATTAAAGAGGAAGCAGTAAAGGAATTGGGATTCAACTCAATTATGCAGCAGAGAAATCAAAGAGATCTTAAATGGAGATTGAGACAGAAATTCCTCAATTCTTCACACTCAAGACTCAATTAAAGCTTTGTAGAAAAGAAAACAAGAAATCCCAGAGGAAGAGAATTCAATTCTCCTCCCGGAAACTCTCTCCAATGTCAAGTGATCTCTCTCAAAAGTTCCTTAGCAAAAATTCCCAAATCAAAAGCTCCGTAAAACTTTAAATTCTAAGCTATTTATACACTTTCTTCTAATGATCTTCAAGCCTTGAATTGGGCCTTGGCCTTGATGGAATTGGGTTGCTAGTGGCCTCTGTTGATTGCTCTAGGTGCTGGGAAGAAATCTACTTGTGAACCGGCCATGCAAGTCTCACGTTTGAGCCAACGTTTGAGGCCAAACGTTGACTCAAACGTTGCTGAGTGAATGATGAAGCAGAGGCCAAAGTTGCTGTCATCCACGTTTGGCTCAACGTTTGAGGTCAAACGTGAGCTCAAACGTGGATCCCCCATGCATTCTTTTTGGCCAACGTTTGGCCCAACGTTTGAGGTCAAACATTGGCGCAAACGTGGCTCAATTATCTCATCAATCAGGGGTGCTTTTCCATGCTCTTATTTGCTACGTTGGCTCCAACGTTGCTTCCCAGGGGCTTCTTCTTCAGCCTCTTGCACCCTCCTTCCAAGCTTTGTTTCACCTATCATCAATCAATCAAAATCATCAAAGCTATGCTTCAAATCATGAGAATATTTCTATTCCAAAATATATGACAATTATAACACAATATCTCATGAAAAGGCATCATTTTATACATGATTGATTGAGTCAAAGATAACATGAAATTCAACCCTATTGGCTTACTTATGGCTTAAGAAAGTGCATAAAACTAAATGAAAACAAAGAAAAAGACTAGTAAAACTAGGCTAAGATGACTTGTCATCAGTTCGCGTGGGTGACGCGGACGCGTCATCGATGCGGTTGCGTGGACCAATTTGTGCCAAAGGCACGCCTCCAACCGCGCTTTCACGTGACTCTCTGTTCAATTTTGTTTTCTTCTCAATGCAGTTATGATGTGGACGCGTCGCGTGCGAATTTTTTTTTGATGCAGTATGTAGAATACAATGAATGTTATGCCAAATTCCAGGTTCAATCAAAACTCAAAAACAGACTAAAATTTAAACTGAAAAAGGAATGGTCATACCATGGTGGGTTGTCTCCCACCTAGCACTTTTAGTTAAAGTCCTTAAATTGGACATTCTGGTGAGCTCCTTGTTATGATGGCTTGTGCTTGTATTCATCCAAGAATCTCCACCAGTGTTTAGAATTCCCACAGCCTCCGGGATCCCAAACTAGGCACAGAAAACCTTCAAGCAAGCTAAAGCAAGTGACAAGGCCCCAAGAGTATTGATTTCTAGATTGAATTCCGGGGTCTCAAACCTTGCTTTTGCACCCGTCTTCTTGTTGATCATTAGTGTTCCAACCGGGTGGCAGGCAATCTGAATTCTCATTAAAGCGGCCAAACAACTTCCTAGACCCATTCAGTTGAGCTTTACACCAACCTTTGCGTTTAAATTTTGAGCACACAACCATGTTGAACCTTGCAGGACAACTCTTACTACTAACCATCTTTCTCTTACTCTTGATGCCACAGAGAGCTCTAAGTTGACCATCCGTCTCCAGTAGCCCATATTCAAGTGGGAAAGTAAAGGTCAAGGATAAGAATTTTACCCACTTGAATGTTGTGTTGGACGGTAATGGCCTTGGGAGAGGTGTTTCTAATGATCTTGCAAGCTCCACTCCCTTGTGCTTTTCTTTGACAACTTCCACCTCTTTGCAATCTCCTTCAATATCAACCTCTTCTTCTTAGTAGATTTCTTCCGATTCAATCTCTGCTTCATTGTTCATCAAGGGCACGGGAGGTTGTGCGTCTTCTTCTTTCATCTCCATGTCAAGTCCAATGGGAGAGGACACAAATGTAGATAAGAATTCATCAATGATCGAATCCATCTCTTGACCATCCTTTTCAAAGTCTTCAATCATGAGATGCCTTGGAGGTTGTACACCTTCCTCAACATCAGTTTTAAACGTCTTTGAAGGAGGCTCTATAACTTGACTTTTCCATGGAGGTTCAGCATCTCCTAAGTTTTCAACCACTTCTTCATCTTCAATGGTAGGCGTAGCTTCTTCCAATTGTTCCAATACAAAATCGTGTTACTTACTGTCCACCAGAGTTTCTAACTTCTCCTTCATGCCACGTTCTTCAGTAGATTCTCCACATAAAGCCATGGGAGTTCCTTGAGTGTCCGAACGTTGGGAAGCTAATCGATTTATTAACTCGCCTAAGACGGCCATGAAATTTAGCACACTCTTATTCATCCCTTCTTGCCCTTGAAGAATAACACTAAGGGCGTTGTTATCAAATGGAGGTTGGGGTGGATAGCATTATTTTGGAGAAAGGGTTCATAATAGGAAGGCGTTTCTTCTTAATAAGGATATGGAGATGGTGAATATTGAGGTGGTGGTTCTGGGTGTGGTTTATATGGTGGTTGGTGTGGTGGATAAGGATTAGGGTCATATGGAGGTGAATGGTTACAGGTAGCTTGTGAGTATGGTGGTTCAAAGCTATGTTGAGGGGGTGGTTCATAGGTGTATGGTGGGGCTTGTTGGTGACTACAAGGGGGTCCACCATAACTATTGTCTTGGCATGCATTATGGGACGGTCTTTGTCTGTGGTACCGTGGAAGGTGTTGTTGCCGAAAGGGTTGATCAGATCCTCGTGGCTCCTTCCATCTCTGATTTTTCCAACCTTGATGGCTGTTCTCATTGTAATCTCCTCTTCCTGCAACATAATTGTAACTAGAATCATAGCCAAAGGGGTGAGAGTTCATAGTAGTGAGAGAAAATGAAAAAGAAAATATTTGAAAAAAAAGATATGATTTTTGAAAAAAAAAAGAAAAGAAAATATTTTGAAAAATATATGATTTTTGAAAAAAAGATAAGATAAGATTTTGAAAAAGATATGATTTTTGAAAAAAAAAAGATAAGATAAGATTTTTGAAATTTAAAACTAAGATATGATAAGATTTTGAAAAAGATATGATTTTTTTTTGAAAAATATTTACAATAACCAATAATAAGGCACACGTTTGCAATTCCCCGGCAACGGCGCCATTTTGAAGAACGAATTTCCTATCGGTAAAGAAATATAAAAATATGATCATGTTGTAAGTATAGCTTCTAAACCAACAGAAAATCCTTTCTTACAAACGTTTGGTTGCCACAAATAACAAACCCCTTTGAAATTGATAACCGAAGTATTTAAACCTTGGGTCGTCTTCTCAAGGAATTGCAGGGAGGTGTTCTTATTACTGGTTATGTAAAAAGATATATTTTTGGGGTTTCGAAAAGGTTTGAACAAGTAATTTAAATAGCAAGAAATAAATTAATAATTAATAAAATTCTTGGCAAGATATGAGAATTAGAATTCCTATCCTAGTTGCCTTTATCAGATGTGATGAGAATTGTTTATTGCTCCCACTTAGTTAACCCTTACTGAATAAGAGAAGGTCAAACGGACCAATTAATTTGATCTTCAAGTCCTAGACTAGCTTGAAGATATCCAAATTAATCAGCAACTCCCAATTTCAACCACTGCTTTATTTTAACAATTCAAGCGTTACCAATTACTCAACCAAAGCCAAGAATGTAGAAAGCTAAATAAAAATCATAAATATCTGGAATACCTCAAATTGTATTAATAAAAGAAATTAGATCTAACATGGAAAAGTTCATAAATTAGATTGAAAAGATAAATAAAAGGAACATTGAACCTGTAATTGAAGAAGAAAAAATATTCCTAAGTCTTTTAGGACGAATCCTAATCCTAATCCTAAGAGAGAGGAGAGAGCATCTCTCTCTCTCTCTAAAACTACATCTAAAATATGAAAAGTGAAATATGAGTCATCTCTCTTCATTCTTCCACTTAGCAGCCTTTAATCTGTGTTTTCTGGGATTGAAACTGGGCAGGAAATAGCCCAGAATTCGCTGGTTATGAAATTTCCCACGCTAGTTTTTTGTCACTGTGACGCGTCCGCGTGGAGCACACGTTCGCATTGCCTAGCGGTATGGCAAATATGGTAAATTATATATCAAATCGAAGCCCCAAATGTTATCTTTCTAACGCAACTGAAACCGCATCATTTGGATCTCTGTAGCTCAAGTTATGACCATTTGAGTGCAAAGAGGTCAAGCTGACAGCTTTGGCAATTCCTTCAGTTTCTTGTATTCCTTCCACTTTTGCATGCTTTCTTTCCATCCTCTAAGCCATTCCTACCCTGTAATCTCTGAAAACACTTAACACACATATCACGGCATCGAATGGTAATAGGAGAGGATTAAACATAGCAAAATTAAGACCAAAGAAGCATGTTTTCAACCATAGCACAAAATCAGGAAGAAAAACGTAAACTCATGCAATTAGTATGAATAAGTGTATGAAAGATTGATAAAATTCACTCAATTAAGCACAAGATAAACCATAAAATAGTGATTTATCAAAGAGCAAGTACAAGCCCTCCTAGAAGCTGGCTTCATCAAAGAGGTCAAGTATCCGACGTGGCTGGCAAATGTGGTGCCGGTCAAAAAGCAAAACGACAAGTGGAGGATGTGCGTCGATTACACTAACCTAAATAAGGCATGTTCTAATGACCCATATCCACTTCCAAGCATTGATACCTTGGTAGACTCTAGCTCGGGGTATTAGTACTTGTCATTCATGGATGCATACTCGGGATATAACCAAATTCCGATGTATAAGTCGGATCAGGAAAAAAATCATTCATCACGCCTAAGGCAAACTATTGCTATGTAGTCATGTCCTTTGGGCTGAAAAATGTTAGGGCCACATATCAAAGGCTGATGAACAAAGTGTTCGCTCCTCACCTTGGGAATCTAATGGAAGTCTACATAGACGACATACCAGTAAAAACCAAGGATGAGACCGACTTCTTGGCTGACCTCTCGCAAGTTTTCGCCACCATAAGGACGCATGGGATAAGATTGAATCCCGCAAAGTGCACCTTCGCAGTAGAAGCTGGAAAGTTTCTATGATTTATGCTAACACAAAGGGGATTGAAGCCAATCCCGACAAGTATAAAGCAGTCCTAGAAATTAAAAGCCCGACTTGCTTAAGGGAGGTCCAGCAGCTGAACGGTTGACTTGCTGCCCTTTCCAGGTTTTTGGCAGGATCAATATTAAGATCCCTACCACTCTTCTCCCTACTAAGAAAAGGATGCCAGCTCGAGTGGACTCCTGAGTGTGAAGAAGCATTTCAGGAGTTCAAAAGATTTTTAAGCCAACCTCTCATTCTGACCCGACTTGCAGTTGGGGAAGAACTCGTCCTGTATTTGTCCGTAGCAGACAAAGCTGTAGCATCAGCTCTAATACGGGAAGACGAGGTCGGCAACATCCCATATACTTCACCAACAAAGTTTTACAAGGCCCTAAATTAAGGTATCAAAAACTTGAAAAGTTTGTGTATGCCTTAATAGTAGCCTCTCGAAGGCTATGACCTTAATTTCAGGCTCACACAATAAGGGTTCGAACGAACCAACCCATGAAGCAGATCTTTCAGAAGACGGATATTGCGGGTAGAATGGTTCAACGGGCAATAGAGCTATCCGCGTTCGACTTAAAGTATGAAACTCGGACGGCAATCAAAGCCAATGCCTCACCGACTTCGTGGCAGAATATGTAGGAGATCAATAGGAAGCATCCACTACATGGGAGCTATATGTAGATGGGTCCTCAAATAAAATTGGAAGCGATGCAAGCATAATACTAGTCAACCAAGAGGGAACACAAATAGAAGTCTCCCTTAAATTTGAATTTCCAGCTTCTAACAATCAGGTAGAATATGAAGCCTTGATTGCAGGATTAAAACTGGCAGAAGAAGTCGGCGCAACGAAAGTAGTTGTGTTCAGTGACTCCCAGGTGGTGACCTCACAAATTAAAGGGGGAGTATCAGGTAAAGACCCCAATATGAAGAGGTACTTGGACAAAACTTTGGAGTAACTCAGACATTTTGCAGAAACTGAGGTCAAACACATAACTCGGGATCTCAATAGCAAGGCAGACGCTCTCTCCAAGCTAGCAAGTACCAAATCAGGGGGAAATAATAGAAGCCTGATACAAGAAACTCTCCAAGAACCCTCTGTCGCCAAAACAGAGGTCAAACAAGATGTCCTTGAAGTTTCCGGATTGGACCTCGGATGGATGAACCCACTAATTGAATATATGAAATTCGATATCCTACCCAAAGAGGAAAAAGAGGCCAAGAAAATTTGGAGAGAAGCACAAAACTACACTTTGGTAAAAAATATCCTCTATAAAAGGGGGATATCAACACTATTATTGAAGTGTGTCCCAACTTCGAAGACAACGGAAGTGCTTGAGGAGGTCCACAATGGTATCTGTGGGAATCATCTCGGAGCAAGGTCTCTGGCTAGGAAAGTCATCCGAGTCGGGTTCTACTGGCTGACCTTGCAGAAAGATGCCACTGAATTTGTGAGGAAGTGTCAGCCATGCCAAATGCATGCAAACTTCCACGTCGCTTCCTCCTGAAGAGCTCATTAGCATAACTTCTCCATGGTCTTTTGCAAATTGTGGATTGGACCTATTAGGACCCTTTCCTCAAGTGCCTGGACAAGTAAAATACCTAATAGTGGGAGTAGACTACTTCACAAAGTGGATCGAAGTAGAACCATTGGCCACCATCACCGCCCAGAGAAGTCGGAAATTTCTCTACAAGAACATTATCACAAGGTACGGGGTACCTCACTTCATCACCATTGATAATGGCACTCAGTTCACCGACTCTACCTTCAGAAACATGGTAGCATGTATGAAGATCAAGCATCAGTTCACCTCGGTAGAGCACCCGCAAGCGAATGGACAGGCTGAAGCGGCTAACAAGGTTATACTGGTAGGGTTAAAGAAAAGGTTACAAGAGGCAAAAGGAGCATGGGCTGAGAAACTCCCTCAAGTACTATGGGCATATCAGACCACACCTCAATTTGCCACAGAAGAAACATCCTTCCGACTTGCTTATGGTATAGAAGTCATGATACCAGTAGAAATCAATGAGCAAAGTTCCAAGGGTGAACTTCTACGACGAGGTTGGCAACATACAGGGGCACAAAGAGAAACTCGAGCTACTTCTCGAAGTCCGAGAATAATCCCAGATAAGAGAGGCAGCGCTAAAGCAAAGGATGATGACCAGATACAACAAGAAAGTCATTCAAAGAAGCTTCGTTCCAAATGACTTGGTCTTGATCAGAAATGACACAGGAGTTAACAAGTCTGGGGATGGAAAGCTTGCTGCCAACTGGAAAGGGCCATATAAAATTAGGGAAGTCTTAGGAAAAGGCTACTACAAGGTGACCGACTTGAATGGCACCGAGCTACCTAGGTCGTAACATGCTTGTAATATGAAAAGGTACTATAGTTAAAAGCAAACTCCATTCCCTGATGTACTCTTTTCTCGACTTCATGGTTTTTCCCAAATAAAGGGTTTTCCTGAAGGGGATTTTTAACGAGGCATCAAAGTGAAGGCTAAGGGAAAACAATTTTTAAAACCCCTTAGTAGCCAAAAGTACCTTTGCAAAACAAATAAATGTCTTTTTTTTACATCTCTTTATTCCTTTAAGTTATTATCGTTTATCTACGAAACGCACTGACTTAAACTCGGCAAAACGTAAAAATCCCATGCCCGATCTATGCAGTCGGCAGGATAAAACGACGAAGTACAAGTCGGTGTAAAGAGACTATAAAAGCATATCATGTAACGACTAACAAGTCGAAAACACCGAGAAGAATCGAAATGCATCACAAAAATAGCCTTAAGTTATGAAAAATAAAGATAAGAAAATTTGAATTCATAAGGAATGCCAAAAAGAGATAAAAAGAAAAACCAGCAACAAGGGCAAAAGCTATCTAGACAAAACAAAGCCTGCCGGATAAAAAGTTTTTCTTCCAGAAAGCAAAAAGATCAAAAGGGTTTTTCATAAAAAACCAAACGAAGGAAAAATTGTAGAAAACATGCGCGAACCAAATTAATCTTAGACCCCTTATCTAAAAAAAAGGGGGAGGGGGACAACAATTAAAGCGTTTTTTGTTAACGACCATAAAAGGCCAAGGAAATGTCAGGGACAAACCACCAACAACAAACAAAAATATAAAATTTTTCAAAAATAAGGGGCCCACAAGCCGGGCCCCCAAATAGCTCAATTCAAAAAGAAGAAAAATTAAGAGTCTCTAGAAGTCGGATCAGCAGCAGGGAGAGAAGTCAGATCAGCCACGGGCGAGGACGAAGCAGGCTCTTCAGTTGTAGGAGTCGGAACATCCGAGGACATCGGCTGAGACCTCTCTTGTGGACCCTCACAAGGAGGGGATTCTACAATTCTCTGGCCCTGGGTCTTCAGCTCTAAATCCGTCTCAGGACGAGGAGGAGAAACAATGACCCCATCTACTACAATCTTATCAGGGTCAAGGGGAGAAAGGTCCAAGTCGGGACGATAACGCTGACCTGTTCCTTAAAGACCCTCCAGGCCTCCTCCGAACCTTCAGCCACTGAATCCTCCAAGTTTTGAAAGGCCTCCTGACATCCTACCAGCTCCTTCTTCAAGTCAAGGTTCTCCCCATAGAGCCTGAGATAACTCTGCTCCGCCTTCTCCTTAAGGCCCTCCGCTATGGCACACTGGCTCATTAACTTCTTCTCCCTCTCCTGGAGCCGAGTCCTCTCCTCCTTCAACTCGGCGACCTCCCCCTTCAGCCTTTTCTCCTCCTCCTGATAAAGGAAGATCCTCCTCTCTAGCTCCTCAACCTTTTGGGTAGAACCCAAAGAGCTAAGGGAAGTCTTCTCCAAAATATCAAGAAATTTTGTGCATACCCACAGCCACCCAAACACTCCCCTGAACTAAGAAATTAAGATGGTTTCGGACAGAAACATCATCCATATTAAATCGAGTATAAGGATAGATGTGATTCTAAATGAACTTGGGGCCATCAAAATTAGCTTCCCTAGAAAAAGAAGAGACAGACTCTAAAGTCTTACTCTTCTTCTTCTCAGGTTCAAGGGAAGATTAGGGTGGAAGAGGAGAAAAAGAAGAAACAGAAGAAGAGGATACCATAATGGGATGAGAGGAGGTCCCCAAGTTGTGAGGAGGAGGAGGTGGAGGAGGAGGAGGAAGAGTGCCAGCAGCCCTGGCGGCGTCGACTCGAGCCCGAGACCTCTTCTTGGCGTCCTGGACCTTCTGGTAGGAGGAGCTAGAACCTTTCTTCATTATTTCTGAAAAAGAAGAAAACAAGAATTAGTCTACAAATCGGAAGAAATTGGAAATAGCAAATCGGAGGATTATAAGTCGAAAATTATCAACAACAAAGCTACCTAATTGGGTCCGCACAAAACTCGGAGACCCTTGAAGAAATTTTTTGGTGTTCAGATTAGGGGCCCTTCCCCAAACTTCTCAGAAGAACCCACAACAGCCTCCTCAACCTCATTCAGGTCATCCAGACCATACTTATCCATAGAAGAAGCCTCTAACCAGTAAAAAGGAAAACGGGGAGAAGAATTTTCATTCAGGAAAAAGGGATGGTGACCCTCTACGGCTTGAACTTTAAATAAAAAACTTTTAAAATCATGGAAAGATTCATCAAAATGGAGAAAACTTTTCGACCTTGAATGGCTCGGAAAGAAATCCATTGTTTCTTATTATTTTGCCTACTGTAGGGCTTGGTTATACGAAAGAGATAGAAAAAGATCTTTAAAGAGGTCCGAAAGTCCAGTTCGTGGCTGACAAGCTGGTAAATTTTCATGAAACCCCAAGAGTTGAGGTGAAGTTGAGTAGGGACAACTCGGCAGTGGTTTAGAACCTCTACCTTAAAACAAAAAAAAAGGCAAAAACACTCCCAGACGGGTAAAAAGGCTCTCATACATAAAAAAGAAATGGGGTCAGCATCGGTAGCCCTCCCAAAACAAACCCGGTCTTCAGGACCCGGGGCAATCAACTCATATTTGGGTTCATCCTCATCAAGAACACAAATCCTATGGTGAGTGCAGAGGTTAGTAATATAGTCAGTGTCTATTAAAGGTTCTTTCCCTAGAACAGTAACATCCACCCATCGCGAAAGAGACTCGAGAGAAGACATCTTTTGCAGTAAAAAGAAGTAGATAAAAAAAGACAGCGAGACCTATAAAGAAAAATAAAAAGAAGATCAAACACAGAACCCCTAAAAAGATAAAGCAAGCCCATCAATAAAACAGAACCACTACGCTTACAGACAGACTCGATATGAACACACCAAAATTCCTCTAAAAATACAAAGTAGAGCACCCAACAATAAAGAGGAGAGAGAAAAAGGCTAAACTTTGTATATAAAGATAAAAACGAGCAGTAATAGCAACAAAGCACTCCAAGAAGGAAGGTAGAAAGCTTTCTCTTTGGGAAAATGAGGATTCTGGCTAAGAGATTTCAGAAAGTTTTCAAAAAGGAAACAAAGAAAGAGAGGGAAAAGTATTTAAAAATACGGCAGGGGCAAAACAGTAAAATGAGGCTATCATTCTTGCGTTGTTACCAATGTAACTGCTTCCCACGTGTAAATACGAAACCCCCAACGAACGTGACGTTTGATTAGACGCGACTGTTGAAAATTTTTAAATCACGTTGGTTTTAAAATCACATTAGTTCCCACTTCACATCGGCTACAGGCCCGACTTCAAATACTCGAACGCAACTCTTAAGCAAAAGAGATCGGACTCGAGTAGGGGCACTGTTCATACCCTGGCCTAACACTAAGGTCCAGGTCCAAATAAGATAAAAAGACCCAATCCCTAGATTGGCCTCCCCACGTAATTGACCTCCACAGAAGAGGTCGGATTCGACACAGACTTCACTCCAAGGAAGTTGGGAGCCAAGATTAGCTGGCAGATAACCCTTATTCAAATAAGCAACTTCCCCTAAAATCTCTCAACCCACTTCCAGAAGTCATATCTTAATTTTCCTAAGATAAAGGGACGGTTATCCTCCTTAAAAGGTAGAACTATTCCAGTAGTGATTATTGGTTCACCACTATAAATATGCTAACACCCCTCAGGTATCTCTAAGTCTCAATACTCTCTAAACCTGCTTAGCCACCTAGCTAACTTAGGCATTAGAATGTCTTTGCAGGTACTACCCCCATTTCTTCCATACACACAAGTCGAACGGCAGCTCCCTGACGCGAACCTGGTCGGAGAACCTCCTCCTTCAGACGATTGGGCCAACCTACAAGTCCAGCCTATTAACCTCCAGTTACTCAAAGTAACAGTTACAATGCATCATACATAAAGGTTTAGCTTGCAAAGCAAATAGTCATTGTTAAGATATATGGAGATTGGAAGGAATCATACAATGAGCCTTCTCGTTGGTTATTTGCAATGCAGATGTACTTACCTGGTAAAATTCATTACATTGCCTTTACTTATAGCTTAATTAATTAATAACTGATATGTTCTAACAATAAGGGTCATTTAGATACCTGAGTGTAACTTGTAACACAACCTTGGCCTGCTGTAGTCATAGTGTCATGTGATAAGGAAAAAAAATAAAAGGATACAAGGATAATAAAAAGATAGAGAAAAGACGAAACAGAAAAATAAAAGGATAGATAAAGGGGGTTTTCCTACTAGACCTCTAAGAAACCTGTTCTTAGCAACCTAGGTCATCGGAAGGGTTTTCCCTACTAGGCCTTCAAAGAATCTGTCCTTGACAACCTAGATCAGAGGGATGAAAATTGAATCACTCAATTTTCTCCATGCAACAAGCGAAGCAAATCACTCACCTCACTTAATCACACAATAAAAACGTGCATAAAGCACTAAGGAAATTTTATTCATCAAAAGTTATGTAAATTGTCTCACCAAAGGTGTTTAAATAGGCACCTAACAAACTAACTAAAATATAAAATAACTAATTTAAATCAGATTTGATCTTATTGGATTAGATCATATTTGATTTAAATTTTAAAATCCTAAAGATATGATAACTAATTTAAATCAGATTTGATCTTATTAGATTAGATCAGATTTGATTTAAATTTAAAATCCCTAAAATTACTACTAAGCAAATCAGAAGTAATTCAAATCTTCCAAAAAACTCTAACAACAAAACAAACTAACATAAATACCTAAAAATTCAAAAATTAATAATAAATTATGCCTCCCATCGAATTTGGAAAGCATTATTGGGCTTCTTGCTGTCCTGACTTAGCCCAATGGTCCTTATGAGTTGTCGCCCTCTCAGCACCACTGTTTTTGAGACGGACTCTTGGTCTTCTTGATGTCCAAGACTGGCATGGTACAATTCTTCTAGTATTCAGATCCTTGAATATGATAAGATTACCATTCCGTCCCTTAGCTCTAAGATGACGAAAATGCCCTCCTAACCACGTATCATCATGTTTTATTGGGAGTTTTGGACATTCTCTCTTTGTGTTAAGGCTTTCAAGCACTGCAAATCATTTATTCCCATTGATCGCACCCACTTGTATGGTAAATACAGAGGTACTTTGCTTATAGCTATTGCCCAAGATGGTAATTCAAACATATTGCCTATTACATTTGCACTGGTCGAAGGTGACACGAAGGAGGCTTGGTCATTTTTCCTTTCTTATTTGTGGCAATATGTGACACCTCAACTAGGTCTGTTAGTGATTTCGAACCAGCACAAATCGATTAATGATGTGTTGAACGCTGATGGAAGTGGATGGAAACCGGTGCATGCCTTCCAATCCTTTTATGCAAGACATATTGCTGCCAACTTCGTGACGCACTTCAAGAATAAGGACTTGAAGAAGGTGCTTGTTAACGCGTTGTATTCGAAGTCACATAGGGAGTTTGCTCATTTGTTTTTTGTCGTTTGAAGGGCGAGAATGTCACAATCACAAACTGGTTAGAAAAAATGCCATAATCACAATGGATACATAAGGGTCGTAGGTTTAGGCACATGACAACAAATATCTTTGAGTGCATCAATGCTATGGTGAAGGCAATTTGTAATTTGCCCATTACCGCTCTTGTCAAGTTGACCTATTTCCGGTTGGGTAAACTTTTTGAAAGAAAAGGTTCAAAGGCTCAAGCACAGCTTCAAGTGGGCGTTGAATTCTCATAGATGTTGATGAAGGCTATCAAGTTTAACTTGAAGCACGTGAACACCATAAATGTTTACCAATTTGATCGTTTTAGGTCCAATTTCATTATTGAGGAATTAGCAATAGTGCTAAGGTACAGGCAACATAATTAATGAGCGGATAATTTGTATGCTTTTTGGCATTGTTTTTAGTATGTTTTTGGTATGATATAGTTAGTTTTTAGTATATTTTTATTAGTTTTTAGTTAAAATTCACTTTTCTGGACTTTACTATGAGTTTGTGTGTTTTTCTGTGATTTCAGGTATTTTCTGGCTGAAATTGAGGGACCTGAGCAAAAATCTGATTCAGAGACTGAAAAGGACTGCAGATGCTGTTGGATTCTGACCTCCCTGCACTCGAAGTGGATTTTCTGGAGCTACAGAAGCCCAATTGGCGCGCTCTCAACGGCGTTGGAAAGTAGACATCCTGGGCTTTCCAGCAATATATGATAGTCCATACTTTGCCCAAGATTTGATGGCCCAAACCGGCGTACAAAGTCACCCTCAGAAATCCCAGCATTAAACGCTGGAACTGGCACCCAAATGGGAGTTAAAAGCATGCAAGAATGCTATGAATGTCAAGATGAACACCAAGAACATTTTGAAGATCATGATGAACATCAAGAACTTATTTTTGAAAAATTTTCAAGAAAAGAAAAACATGCAAGACACCAAACTTAGAAATTTTTCATATTTAGACACTATGAATTCAAAAATGCATATGAAAAACAAGAAAAAACACAAAACAAGAAAATTTTAAGATCAAACAAGGAGAGTTATCAAGAACACCTTGAAGATCATGAAGAATACCATGCATGAGTTTTTGAAAATTTTTAGAAAAATTAAAACATGCAATTGACACTGATGAGCGGATAATTTATACGCTTTTTGGCATTGTTTTTAGTATGTTTTTAGTATGATCTAGTTAGTTTTTAGTATATTTTTATTAACTTTTTAGTTAAAATTCACTTTTCTGGAATTTACTATGAGTTTGTGTGTTTTTCTAGGATTTCAGGTATTTTCTGGCTGAAATTGAGGGACCTGAGCAAAAATCTGATAGGAGGCTGAAAAAGGACTACAGATGTTGT
>NC_029781.3:63644186-63662412 GCF_000817695.3 Arachis duranensis
CCCTACACAAGCTTGCCATGGAAAGGAATAAGAAGGATTGGATGAAGACAGTAGGAAAGCAGAGAGACGGAAGGGAAGGCATCTTCATGCGCTTATCTGAAGTTCCTACCAATGAATTACATAAGTATCTCTATCTTTACCTTTTTGTTATTTTCGTTCATCACCATTACTATTTGAGTTTGCCTGACTAAGATTTACAAGATGACCATAGCTTGCTTCAATACTAACAATCTCCGTGGGATCGACCCTTACTCGCGTAAGGTTTATTACTTGGACGACCCAGTGCACTTGCTGGTTAGTTGTGCGAAGTTGTGTAATGCCATGGTACTGAACTACCAAGTTTTTGGGGTTCATGACCGGGGATTATGAGAGTTGTGAAAAAGTATTGTTCACAATTTCGCGCACCAATAATTACCAAGTATTACTTAATAAGGGTAAGTGCGACATGGGTACTTCCAAGCTCTTCACATTCCGTGCTGTCATGTGATAGCAGCATGTTCACATGCACGACTTGATTAGAAGGCTTTTGTCCACCCTGTGTATCGCATGGAAACTATATTCAGTGCTATAAATCGAAGTTTAGGGGTCACGAAGATGACTGGCCAAAATATGTGGAACGATATCCTAGATGAGTGGGACAGAATATGGTGTCCAGTCAACCTGTTGACTGATGCGTAAGCATCTTTCCTATCTTTTTCTAGTGAATTTGCATTTAATTTGTTGAGCTTAACAAAGAATTAATTATCTTTTAGCCAATATGGATGCTACTTTAAGTCTTTTGCAATTTTGTTTATTTTAGGTAACATTCGGTTGGATTTGGTGGAGTTTCTGTAGCACAAGAATCAAAGGAGATGGCAGCAAGGAGCGACGCGTACGTGTGACTGACGCATGCGCGTGATTTGGAGCTTTCCATGGCGACGCATGCGCATGACAAACGCGTACGTGTGATTTAAAGAATTTCATAGCAACGCATGCGCGTGACCGACGCGTCCGCATGACTTGCAAAAAAGACCATCGACGCGTACGCATGACTGACGCATACGCATGACATGCGCCACGTGCACAAAATGCAGAAAAACGTTGGGGGCAATT
This sequence comes from Arachis duranensis, assembly GCF_000817695.3. Taxonomy (NCBI): domain Eukaryota; kingdom Viridiplantae; phylum Streptophyta; class Magnoliopsida; order Fabales; family Fabaceae; genus Arachis; species Arachis duranensis. The sequence continues at coordinate 63,645,279 of NC_029781.3, forward strand.
TCTTGGCTGTTTTGATCTAGTTTTCAGCCCAGAAAACACAGATTAGAAGCTGCAAAATGGACAAAACATGTGGTCCCCACCCATCAACTGAAGACCTGCTAATTATTCTGATTTAAATTCAAATATTATTTTTATAAAAAAATATTATTTTTAATTTTAGATAATTAGATTTCAAATCTATTAGGATTAGATATAAAAGAATATGCAACAGTGAACTATTGATTCAATTCCAGACTACCAAAATACATTTTATCAGAATTCTTATTTTCTTCTCTGAACCATGAGCAACTAATCCTCTATTATTAAGGTTAGGAGCTCTGTCTATTTGTATGGATTGATTTTACTGCTTTTTCTATTATAATTCATGTATGGATTTATAATTTAAGAATTGTTTTCGCTCTTCATCTTATGAATTTGGGTGGAACGGAAGTATGACCCTCTTTCTATTTGAGTTCTTGTATAACTTAAAAAAGCTCTTTACTTGAACAACAGCTTGAAAACATATTCTCCTAAATTTTAATTATCTGAATTTAACAGGATACGTGACATATAATCCTTTTATTTTTGGATAATTAGAGTTTTTGTGACATATAAATTGGAATTTGATCATCACCCTCTAATTGGAATTAATTGACCAAGGAATTGGTTGTTGATGAATTTTAGAGGAGGCTAGAAAGGTCTAAGGAATTAGGGTCTAGTCACATATAGTTTGCCATAAATTAAATCCTACATGATTAAAATAGTTAGTAAGAAAAGTTAATCCGGAAAAATAGATAACTCTGAAGCCTTAACTGTTTTTCCAATATTTTATTTTCAACTTATTTACTTGCGTGCCTGCCTTCTGATATTTTCAATTTAAACCGTTTGAACATCTCAAAACCATTTTCTGCTTGCCTAACTAAGTAAATCATTTAACCATTGTTGCTTGATCCATCAATCCTCGTGGGATCGACCCTCACTCACCTGAGGTATTACTTGGTACGACCTAGTGTACTTGCCGATTAGTCTGTGGTTAGAAATACCGCACCAAGTTTTTGGCCCCGTTGCCGTGGATTGATAGTGATTAACAACTATTAGTTACTTGATTGCTTAGATTAGGCATTTTAGTTTTAATTTTATTTAAATTTTGCTTTATTAATTTCGAAAAAAAATATTTTATCTCTTTACACAGGTTACCTCACTGGGAATTTTCTGCACTCTGACGTAGGGATTCCCATCTTTTCATGTTTTCTGTTTGTTTATGCACAGGTACAGAGACAAAGAACATCTCTTAGACTTTGATCCTGAATCTGAAAGGACTTTCAGGCGACGTTTACAATAGGCAAGACTTTACAAGGCTGCAGAACCCACTATGAATCCTAATAATGCTGATAATGCCAATGTGGCAAATCCAAATGGGGATGAGCAACAAAAGAGAGTGCTTGGCTCTTATTCTGCTCCTATTGCAGATTTTTATGGACAAAGCATTCTGGTGCCTCCTATAGCTGCGAACAATTTTGAGTTGAAACCACAACTAGTCACCCTGGTGCGACAAAACTGCCAGTATCATGGTCTTCCCCACAAAGACCCAAATTAATTTGTTTCCAATTTTTTGCAGATTTGTGATACTGTGAAGACAAATGGAGTCCCAGAGGTGTACAAACTCATGCTCTTCCCGTTTACCCTGAGGGATGGAGCAAAGCTATGCCTAGATTCTCGACCCAAGGAGAGTCTGGATACTTGGAACAAGGTTGTTACTGAGTTTCTCACTAAATTTTTTCCACTAAAGAAGCTGACTAAGTTTAGGGTGGAGGTTCAGACCTTCAGGCAGAAGGATGGTAAAACTTTGTATGAAGCCTGGGAGAGATGCAAGCTACTGACTAGGCAATGTCCTCCGGACATATTCTCCGAGTGGACCCAACTAGATATCTTTTATGAAGGTTTGGGTGAAAGGTCCAAGATGTGCTTAGATAATTCTGCAGGAGGTTCATTGTACAAGAAGAAGACATCGGAGGAGACTATTGAGCTTATTGAATTGGTTGCTAGCAACCAATATTTATACTCATCTAACAGGAATCCTGTGAACTCTGAGGCTCCTCAGAAGAAGGGTGTCATGGAAGTAGGCACTCTTAATGCTATTCTTGCTTAGAACAATCTTATGTCTCAGCAAATAAGTCTACTTACTCAACAGATGGGTGGCATGCAAGTCTCAGGTATCAACACCCAAAATCCACCTCAAAAAGCCTCTTATGACATGATAGGTAATTTTGTGCAAAACGATGATTATGATTATGCTCAATTTTCTTCTGAACAGGTCAATTACATGGGGAGTGTTCCTAGAAATCCCAACAATGATCCCTATTCTAAGACCTACAATCAGGGGTAGAGAAATCACCCAAATTTTGGGTGGAGAGAGCAACCTCAGAGGCCACAAAATTTTAATCATAATTCTCAGGATAGTTTTCAACAGAATAATTTTAATAACCACCAGTTTTAATCATCTTAGCAAGCAACTTCTCAGCCCCAACAGAATAATGATTTGGAAGCAATATTGATAAGTTTTAGACAGGAAACTAGAGCATCAATCAAGAACTTAGAGATTCAGATAGGTCAATTAGCCATAAAAGTTAATGAAATTGATCAAAGGACCACTAATAGCCTTCCTGGTAATACAGTGGTAAATCTAACAGAGAAATGCAAGGCTATCACCTTGATAAGTGGATAAGTGGCAAGTATAGAAGCACAAGTTGCTGATGAGTCAGTTGAAAAAGATTGTAAGGTTATTCAACTGAGAAGTGGTAAAGTAGCTGGCTCTGAGGCCAAGGTCAATGAAGAGTCAGTTGAAAAAGAAGCTCCAGAGGAGAAGAAGGAAGAAGAAGAGCACGCCCCTCCAAAGCATATGGACAACCCATTCCCAGACTCTCTTGACACTCATCCTACATTGCCAAAGGCTCCTAAGTACAAGCCTAAGATGCCATATCCTCAGAAACTTCAAAAGGAGACCAAGGACAAGCAGTTTTCAAAGTTCTTGGAAGTCTTCAGAAAGTTGCAAATCAATATTCCTTTTGCTGAAGTTTTGGAACAAATGCCTATCTATGTCAAGTTCATGAAGGAGCTGTTGTCAAAGAAGAAGCATTTAAAGGGAGATGAGACAGTAGTCCTGACTAAAGAATGTAGTGCTGTAATTCAGAATAACTTGCCAAGGAAGATGTCAGATCCAGGGAGCTTTCAAATTCCATACACCATTGGGAGCACAACCTTTGAGAAAGCCCTATGTGATCTGGGGGAAAGCATAAATCTAATGCCCTTATCTGTGATGAACAAGTTGCAAATCCAAGAGGCACAACCTACAAAGATAGCATTACAGATGGCAGATAAATCTATGAATATCTTGGTCAAAGTGGGTAAGTTCTTCCTCCCAGCAGACTTTATGATTCTTGACATGGGAGAGGATGAGAATGCCTCTATAATTCTAGGAAGACCATTCCTAGCCACTGGAAGAGTTCTGATTAATGTAGAAGTGGGTGAATTAGTGCTTAGAGTGTATGATAAGCAACTAGTCTTCCATGTTTTCAAAGATGTACATTTAGCAGGTGAAGAAGAGAGGTGCATGCAGACTGAGCTTATTGATCCAACCCTTCAAAAACCCCCTGATGATACACAGTAGAATCTACAGCTCAAACCTCCCTTGGCAACAATCAATAAAATTTCTCCTGACATCAAACCTAAGTTTGGTGTTGGGAATGCATCATCTACCAAGGAGGAGGTTCCCAAAAAGAAGAAAGTACCCAGAGAATGGAGAAACAAAAAAAATCCCCACTGAAGGTTTCTCCCCAGGAATGAAGGTGGTGTTGACCAGCAATCCAGCATGGGTTTATACAGTAATTAGAATCCTCTCTCTGGAGCATATTGAGCTACGTTATGGAGACACAGGAAAGAAGTTCAAAGTAAGGGGTGAAGAGCTGAGCCCCTATGATCCTCCTCCTTAGAGGAGCTGACCGTCAAGCTAGTGACGGTAAAAGAGCGCTTGTTGGGAGGCAACCCGATCATTTCGTATCCTTAGTTATCTTTCATAGTAGTAGTTTTCTTACTTATTTGATTTTTATTGAGTTCTTACTAATTTTCTGATCATGCAGCTATTTTAGAACAAGAACCAGATAAAAGAGAGAGAGAGAGAAAGAGAGAGAGAGAGAGAGAGAGAGAGAGAGAGAGAGGGGAGCACATGACGCGCAAGCATCGCTGATGCGTACGCGTCATATGCATGTGTGTGAAAAATAAAATTTGACAGAGAGTTGAGCGGGAGTAGCACTGGAAGCATGCTAGAAGCACAAGCCACATCACGCGTACGCATAACCCACGCGTGCGCATCGTTTGCACTTTTCGTCTTCCACGCGTACGTGTTAGTGACGCGTACGCGTGACCTTGAAATTCGACGTAAATATGTGTTTGGGCAGAGAGTTGTGCTGGTTTGGGGCTGGAAGTGTGCTAGACGCACAAAATTACCACGCGTGCGCGTCATTTGCACAAATGTTCATCCACGCGTGCGCGTGCATGACGCGCACGTGTCGTATGAAAATATTAGTGCCCAAGCCATGCGAACAGAGAGTTGTGCGTGCATGCGGCTGGCTTCGCGTGAATCGCACAAAACCAAGGGCACGTGTACGCGTGCTTGACGCTTACATGTCTTTAAGAAAATTTCGCGACCCACGCGTACGCATGCTGCACGCGTACACGTCGCCTGCGCCGCACAACTACACTAGTTCACCGCCCAGTTTTAATTTTCTTTCCCCTTCTCCTAATCCTAATTCTCTCTTGTTCTTTTATCCTTTTCTTTTTCTTTCATCATAATATTTGTCTCTTTCTATTTTCAGTTCTTCTTTGCTTGAGGACAATCAAACCTTTAAGTTTGGTGTTGATGCTTCGCTTAAGGGTTTTCTGTTTATTCCTATGGCACCAAAAGGGAGGCGAATCATCTTCACTGAGGAGCACAACCTGAAGAATAAAGCGACCGCTAGGATAACTAAGGTGGTTGAGTTCCTTTCATTTTTATTCCTCCCCTCTTTTTCTATGTTATGTTCCAAATTTCTACTATTTTACTTTGTTTGTTGCATGATCCTTTATTAGTTAGAATCCTAGGACTAAGTTTAGCTTTCTTTTAATTGCTTTAATTCTGAAAAGATGTCTCATGTATTACTCACTGAGCTTGAATTCAAATAAAAAATACAGAAGTGATGTATTGCATGAGAAATTGAGTTAATTTTAAGAGTAGTCTTATTTACTTAAATGTGGTGGTATTAATTGTAATTCTAAATACATGACATGAACAGTGCATATTTAAATTTGAATCAAAGAATGCTGATGTACAAGGAATAGGAATTTAGAGAATTATTATGATTTCTCTGAAATTAATGAAAGTTTAATCCTTGAAGCAAAAGAAACAGCAAAAGAAAAATAAAAGCAAGGTCCAAGGCTCTGAGCATCAATGACTAGGGAGGTCAGACATGATTAAAAGCTCAAAGAGTTGTTTCCCTAGTCACATGCTTGTGGTGTTCTTGTATCAAGTAATCCTTGAGACAAATATTTAGAGTCGAGATCAATTGCAGAGTACGCGAAAGGCTTTGAGCACCATTGTCTGGAGATGATAAATTTAAAAATAAATAAATAAATAAAATAAAAAATAAAAAATAAAAAATAAAAAAATATTTATAACTTAAAAAGAGTTCCCCAGTTAAGTGCTTGTGGTGTTTCTGTGTCAAGCAAAACTTGAGACAAAACATTTAAAGTCACGGCTAGACTCAAGGTGCAAAGCACCAAAGAAAAATTGATGTGTTCAAGGATTAAATTGAGCTACAAAAGATCAGAAAATTCATAATATTATCCGGATTCTAATTCCAGATGACAGTAACATTCTTCTGATTCAAAGGAGAGTGAGATGCCAAAACTATTCAGGATTGCAGTTGTAAACCCCACTATAAGAAAAGACATGGGCTTAATAGAACTCACATTCTTATGCAAATTCACATCCTAAGCCTATATTAATTTTGGTTGCTTGAGGACAAGCAACAATTCAAGTTTGGTGTTGTGATGCGTAAGCATTTTTCCTATCTTTTCCTAGTGAATTTGCATCAAATTTGTTGAGTTTAATAAAGAATTAATTATCTTTTAGCCAATATGGATGCTACTTTGAGTCTTTTGCAATTTTGTTTATTTTAGGTAACATTCGGCTGGATTTGGTGGAGTTTCTGTAGCACAAGAATCAAAGGAGATGGCAGCGAGGAGCGACCTATACGCGTGACTGACGCGTGCGCATGATTTGGAGCTTTCCATGGCGACGCGTGTGCGTGACTGATGCGTACGCTTGATTTGAAGAATTGCACAGCAATGCGTGCGCGTGACCGCCGCATCCGCGTGACTTGCGAAAAAGACCATCGACGCGTACGCGTGACTGACGCGTACGCGTGACATGCGCGACGTGCAAAAAATGCAGAAAAATACTGGGGGCGATTTCTGGGCTGTTTTGACCCAGTTTTCAGCCCAGAAAACACAAATTAGAAGCTGCAAAATGGACAAAACATGTGGTCCCCACCCATCAACTAAAGACCTGCTGATTATTCTAATTTAAATTCAAATCTTATTTTTAGGAAAAGATATTATTTTTAATTTTAGATAATTAGATTTCAAATCTATTAGGATTAGATATAAATGGATATGCAACAGTGAACTATTGATTCAATTCCAAACTACCAAAATACATTTTATCAGAATCCTTATTTTTTTCTCTGAATCATGAGCAACTAATCCTCTATTGTTAAGGTTATGAGCTCTGTCTATTTATATGAATTGATTTTACTGCTTTTTCTATTATAATTCATGTATGGATTTATAATTTAAGAATTATTTTCGCTCTTCATCTTATGAATTTGGGTGGAGCAGAAGTATGACCCTCTTTCTATTTGAGTTCTTGTATAACTTGGAAAAGCTCTTTACTTGAAGAACAGTTTGAAAACATATTCTCCTAAATTTTAATTATCTGGATTTAACAGGATACGTGACATATAATCCTTTTATTTTTGGGTAATTAGAGTTTTTGTGGCATATAAACTGGAATTTGATCATCACCCTCTAATTGGAATTAATTGACCAAGGAATTGGCTATTGATGAATTTTAGAGGAGACTAGAAAGGTCTAAGAAATTAGGGTCTAGTCACATATAGTTTGCCACAAATTAAATCCTACATGATTAAAATAGTTAGTAAGAAAAATTAATCCGGAAAAATAGATAACTCTGAAGCCTTAACTATTTCTCCAATATTTTATTTTCAACTTATTTACTTGCGTGTCTGCCTTCTGATATTTTCAATTTAAACCTTTTGAACATCTCAAAACCATTTTCTGCTTGCCTAACTAAGTAAATTATTTAACCATTGTTGCTTGATCCATCCATCCTCGTGGGATCGACCCTCACTCACCTGAGGTATTACTTGGTACGACCCGGTGCACTTGCTGGTTAGTCTGTGGTTAGAAATACCACACCATTGACAGATACCAATAAACATGATATACACAAAGAAACATGATTTAATATTTAAATGTAAGTGTCAAAATATTACTTACATTAGAAATACCGATGCCATTGAAGACGCGCCTCTATTATCGAAGCCTCGTTTCTTCTCTATCATTAAGTGGCTCCAACCCCACCCACCTATAATATCACAAGTATTTAGAAATCACACAATTATAAAGATGAACTTAAGAAATAATAAACTAGAACACATAGGGTAAGGATACCTCTTAATCAGTAGAAATCAATGCTGGTCAAATCCCTTGGGTCGACATAAGGGTATATGATAATATGCCCAAGAGAGAAGTAATCCACAACATCCATTCACGTTCTGCTGCCTATAATCTGTGGCATGGCACATTTGGCGGTATAGCTACATTAGCACAGCTGAACTCTATGACAACTTCCCACATTGATTAAGGTCCTCCAATAGAAGCAGCTACCTCATGTGAAGAAAGTCAGTCGCGTCTGGAAACAGATTCCCACCAATGATATGCATGATATGTCCTTTGGTGTATCGGAGTAGGCGTTCTTCCGTCAGCTGAGCCTCCAATTGCCCACAAATAGTATCACGAAACCAAGTGAGATTGTCAATCTACTTGCTCTGTAACTATTTATCATTGGATCCTAGTACAACACCTAACAGCTATTGATAGAGGTTCTCAATAGAACGTCCATCATTGAACTGTTCTCACCCACCAATGAAGCCTCTGACTGGGTCTTCACTAGTGTTGAGTCCCAACTAATACACCTCGTCTTGCAGGGTGATAGTCATCTCCCCACAGAGCAGGTGAAAAGTATGAGACTTAGGACACCATCTCTCTATCAAAAGAGAGACCAGTGCCCAATCATGGTCTCACTCTAACATATATGTCACATGCTCAAATCTTGCGCATCTAAGGTGTGTCCTGGGGCAGACGTTGTAGTAAATTCTTTCTTATACGTAAGATTCGAAGACCCTACCAAAAGAAACATTGAGTTAGACAAAATGGAGGCCACAAGTAATAAGACGAGTTTTAAACATATAAAAAAACATAAGTTATAAGGTATACCACTCGATCAAGTCTGCTAGCAATATAGTAAATCTGATCTTATCTATAAAGGTATCCTCATAGCTTAACATATTTTGCACCACCAAACTACACTATGATAAAATAAATTAGAATAAAATAATTTAAAATTAAATAAATTTTTTATCAAATATATTAAAAATAAATTTAAATACCTAAACCATAATTTAATTCTAAACTATAATTAATTCAGATGAAATATTAATCTAAATACAATTTTGTATTAACTAACATCTATTAATCTCCTACTATAACTATATGATTGTTTGACATTATCTAATACAATATGACTTAAGTTAAATATAAGACTATTTATTCTAACTAATAATAAAATACCATCTAAACTATATATGATCTAATTATCAAATTAAATAATTTTTATAACAACTACTTTAACATGAAATTTATTCTAACTAAATAAATATGTCAAAATTATAAACTAACAAAAGGATAAATTAACTTTGAAAAGACTAAGAGTTGACGAATTACAAAGATAAGAAAGTCGAAGAAAATCAAAATAAAAAGTAAGAAAAGAGAGGATAAAAGTAAAAAATGAAAAGTGAAAAGTGAAAAGTGATGGACCACAAATTTATATATTTGGGCGAACTTACTTGAACTTTGCTGAGGAGGACCGCGAATCTTTTGAAAATGACAAAGTTTATCGAAGAAAACAGCAAATTTACGTTAAGCGAAAAAAACAAAAAAAATCTAAAAAAATAAAGTCAAAATAATTTTTCTTAAATAAAATATTTTTTATTTTATTAAAAAAATCCTGTAAATATAATAATCCCCAAAATAAAATACCCCACATCTCCAGCTTTGAAGAAAATTATTCCTTCCCATTTTCTTCCCGCGGATCAATATCAGAACTAGAGTCTTATCCTTTTTCATTCGGTCCTATCTGAAAGTCTGAAGCTCTGAATTCGGAAAAGTTTAATGTTTTGGGTCTTGAATAGTTTAATACTTTAATGAGAAGAATCCAACCGAATAAGGTCAAAGGAGGAAATGACCTAGTTTTATAACACACTTTCTCTCTGTAGACTTAAAATCTGTGGGACCTAATTGATGTTTTGTCACAATTAATTGACTTGCGATATTCTAACCCATTTTGAATTGGATCAGCGAGGGAATGAAAAGTTGGATTGAATGTTTATTATTATGGGGCCACAGTGTCCATAATTGAAACAGCTACTTCCTTTTGGGCCTTTCTTAAAGACCGTAACGTAATGTACATAAAGAAAAGCCCAAAGAAAGGGCATAGAAGAGAGAGAAAAACCCTTGGGTAATCTAGTAATTATGATCTTTGCTTTGTAATGGTACACTTGGATTTGAGACTTAGCTGAAGCTAATAGTGGATGAGGATCCTTAAAAAATAAAAAATAAAAAAACACTTGGTGCATTAGGGTGCAATATAAAATGCAGAACTAGATATTTTCATTAAGATATAGAAAAATGATAACGGACTTAACGTATATTCTTATAATAACAATTGTGTTAATTTTATAATGTCAAAACTAGAGAAGCATTATTAAGCTGTACACATTGGGAAGCGAAAGAGTATGATTCAATTTTCTAGGAAAACAAAAAAGAAAATAATGTGGATGGGACCATGTGGGTGGATAGTGGCCATCCATATTGAGAAAATAGTAAGAGTTATGGCCGCTTCCCTGCCGGGAAGACATGTTCTATATTTCTATCAAAATTATAAAGAAATTGAAACTGCACTCGTTGTATAAAAGCGCGTTTTAATAAAAATCGCAATTCTTTGATAATTTCTAGTTATATAAATACTCCAACACTTTTAAAATTGTAGAAAGCGAAAAAGAAAACGACGGAAAATGATTGCAAAGTCGGTGTTTCCTTGGCGGTGGTAGCTTTGGAATCTGCAATTAAAGGACAAGAGGGGGCAGAAAAAATTAGATGAGATTATACATGTTCCTTCCTTACCACTTACCAGCCCCTCCATGCTCCTTCTTATTGTTTTGGAACATCTCTGTTCCTCACTATCAGACACATATTATAACTACATTAATCATTTCTAATTCTAAATCCTAATATTCAATTATTCATTTTCTGACATTAAGATTTGCACCAATCATTCTTTTTTGATACTACTCTTCTCAAATACTAATAATAAATCTTTCGTCAAGATTAAACTTCCCAACTCCCTAGAGAGCATGTTGCATCTTATTACTACAAGAATAGTGTTTTAAAATAGTTGTCATTTTTTTTAAAAATTAATAAATTTACTATAGTTGTTACTTTATATCTCAAGTAAATCTTTTCATTCATATAATCTACACAATATTAATCATTTTAATCCAACTAGCCTATTAGTTGTTGGAAAAGCGATGATTAATCTATTTTCTGAAAAAGATGAGAAACGAAATTCAATTTTCAAAACAATATATATTTTATTCAAAGCAGAGAGAAAAAGACAGAACGGTAAATATTTATTTCCCTTGCAATTTCATCCCACATTATTTTTAGGATAATGGTATCAACAAAGAAATGAAAATGATTTGCTTCCATGAGAGAGGAGCAGGAGATAAGAGTGGTGGTCGTGAATACTTAGCAAATTGCAGGTACTGATGTCTGATGGGGACATCATGTTTGTATTCTACAGCTGTCACCCCTTTTCAATTTTCTTTCATAGATATTTTTATACGTAATTTTAAAGTATATTTATAATACAAAATAAATTTTTTTAATTATCAATTTTTTATATAAAAATACCAACATATGAATTTTCACCAAATTTCCTACTTAGAGCTAATATGTTAAATTTGCATATATTTGTATTTATATATAACCATAAAAGAATTTAACCCTTCTCTCTCACACAGTTGTTTCTGATTGGGACACTGCCCTTGCCCCCTGGCTCTTCTTTCCCTTATCTTTCCAGTCATAATGTTACTTGTTAATATTAATCATTATCCATTCTACTGTCTCTTCTTTTAGCTAAAGGGTTAAACTTTTTTCCTTTTCCATTCATGGTCACATGAAATATTGACAATTATGTAAATATAAGAAGACAAATGATATTTTAGTTCAGACACAAAATAAAAATATATAAAATTATATATTATTTTTTAATTATACATAAACATTGTTTACTCAATTATATTAAACATCGAATATAAATTTAAACGAGTAAAATAATACCATCAATTTTAGATTAAATAATCATCTGATTATAAAAAGTTAAGACATTGACAATATTAATTATGAAAAATTTAAATAAATTTTGTTATTATGAAAAATTATATCCATTTAATATTTTTAGTTAAATTTTAATTTATAAAAAATATTGTTAATTTTTAATCGGTGTTAATACCGTTTTGGTTGATGATGTGGATGGGGAACAAATTGTTAATGGACAAATTGGTCTTTAGTCTTCAAAATGACGTCATTTTTATCCCCCACCTTATTTTACCTTTCGTAATTTCTATAACACCTAAAAGTCACTCCAGTTATTACAGAAAACCTTATCAAAACACAAACAGCGTCTTTCTCCCTCCAAAAAGAAACGTCTTCCTCCATTTAAAAGTGATTATGTGTTTAGTGGACATAGTGATTGGCGAAAGTTACGACAAATTTCATCTGCGAAGAAGCTGCCATCTTCTACAGAGGTAAGAGTAATTATCGAGGAAATGTTTGTGACAATATAATACATGGGGTTCGCCTTAGAGGTGATTGCATGTTTTCTTTCGGGTAAAAAATGAGAAAAAGCTATGTGGAGTTTACTGATTTCAAAATTTAAGACACTTGATCTAGAGTTTAATATCAGATTTATGTATTTGTGGATAATGCAGATGGATGATATATATGCGGTACTTGTTTTTCATCACAGAGGCCATTTTGGTAGAACACCCAATGAAACTCTTGAGTATATTAGTGGAAAAGTTAAAAAATTTTCGAAGATGGACTTAGACTTCGTGAATTTTGAGAATCTGGTAACATTGTTCAAGAGTCTGGGATATGCATCATATAGGATAGTTTATTGGTATGACCCAACAAGCAGTGACATTGAGTTTGAACTACACAACTTGAGAGGGGATGCGGGAATCAATGAACTTCCAGAGAACAAGCTCAGAAATCCAACCACTGATGAGTTTTATATATACTTCGACCATCCCGTTGATGAGCCACAGATAGTGGAAAAAGATGCTACTGTAGAAAAGGGGCGGAAGAATTTGATGATCCCATTGATGTTGATAGCATCATGAGGGAGTTTCAATTATCACCATCCACAGAAGATGATGGGCATGAAAGTAGGAAGGACGAATTGTATAAATCTCCTCCGTTTGCCTCTAAAACTGTTTCATATGAGGATTATTCTAACCTTGATGAGGAAGATGATGGGATGAGGAGAAAAAGAATTCTGAAAGAAAAAGACAAGGTTCTGCCAAAGAAAAAGATTAGTATGAAAGAAGGGACAAGAATAGAGTCAAGTGGAGGTAAAAAAAGAGCTGGATTAAGGAGTGTAAGTGAAAGTGCTGCCAAAAGAGATGGGCCTACTGTGAAGCTAAAAAGAACTAGGCCCGCTACCAAGCTCAAAGGAATTGGGCCTAATGTAAAGCCTCAAAGAACTAGACCTATTGTACATGTTGAGAAAGTTGTGCCTACTGTGCAGCTCAATGATAGGTCTCTAATCAGCCTCTATGTAAATGAGGAGGATTTAGATAATGATGACCCCATTTATGAGTATGAATCAGAGGATCTTCACACACTAGTGTCGTCAGAAGATGAGGGAGACAAGGATGAATTTTCAGTGTTTAATGATGAGTATGGGTTTGGAGAGGGTAGATTTGAGATTGGAACCAAGTTTGCAACCATTGATGGGTTTAAAGAAGTGGTAAGAGATATGTTCAAATCTGACGGTAGAAAACTTTTCTGAATAAAAAATGACAAGAAAAGGGTGAGAGTTGGCTGCAGGAGTGAAAACTGTCTATGACTGGCACATCTATCCTACAACAAGAATGACCAAGCACATTAGGCTGTTAGAACATCATAGTGAAAAGCTTGTACCGGTCCTGGAGAAACGGTTACAGAGGCGGATAAAATCTAGTAACAGATGAATTGCAGAGTGGGTGGGAGACAATGAAAGAAAAAGATTTGAAGTTAGCAGAAAAAAGACCAAAGTGGATGTGGATCTCATCAAACACATATGTTCCTGCAACATATGGCAATTGACTGGTAAGATTTTATTTTTATCTGTCTTGATATAATGCTAAGTTACATGTGAATTGATTTGAATTCAGGCATGCCATGTATACATGCTGTTGCTGTAATAAAAAAGAGGCATGATTAGCCACAGGATTATGTTCATCCCTAGCTGTGTATGGAGTCCATTCATAGGACATATACACATTGCATAAAACCAATTCTTAGTGAGGAGTTCTGGATTGTCATTGATCAGTTTAGACTTATTCCACCACCCATCAAGCGACTTATTGGGAAGCCAAAGGTGCACAACTACAACAAGGACCCTGCCGAGGCTCATAGTCAGGGAAACAAGTTGAAGAGAAGTTTTTAAATTACTTGTAGCAAGTGCAATGAGAAAGGTATAATTATAAGACTTGCAAAGAAGCACTAAGCACCAAATGCTTCAGACTCTATGGCCCTGATTTTTTTCAAGTGTTCAACAAGACAGACAAAGAACCGACAGTGACATTCTTTAACCTGGAGCAAATTTTAGGAAAATCACCCAATTAAACACATTACAGTCTCATCCAACTATTGCCCAAATAATAAATTTTCTTGAAGAATGGACACCCAAAAAATATTCTGTTAAAGTTAGTTGTTGTTCTTGACTTGTACAGAATGACATATATGCCGCAGAAGCACTTCAATGCAATCCCATCTCCCTCATATCCTCCTGGCACGACACACGAAGATTTTTCTCTAGGTCTTGTGCCTAAAGAACCCCATTCACTCGTCATGGACGATCGCACCATCAATGACTTCGTTGATGCAACATCCATCAAAAAGAGCTCATTCATGGTAACGGCGTCGTTTTGAAGACTAAGGACCAATTTGTCCGATCCATTAACAATTTGTTCTCTATCCACATCATCAAATAAAACGGACAGCTCACTCTCCACCCCTTTAGGTCAGCATTTTTGTTGCCGTTTTGAGCTCCAACTCGATGGAGGGGTATAATTGTCACGCGTTTTATAAGGTTGGAGATTTAAATATATTTTCAATTTTGAGAGATAAAAATATCTGCATTTAAAAAATCAGAGACTTATTTATCTTTTATTATAAAATTTATTTAAATTAGTCATAGTCAATATTATTAATACCTCAATTTTTCATTGTCCGAAATGACTATTTACTCGACAATTTTATTATGCCATTATATATTATGGTAGTAAAGATAAACTTGTTTTTTCCCCTTAAAATGTATCCCATCACGTGTGAAGTTTTAGTTTCTTCTCCTCTCCGCAAGCATCCATATCTGTCTTCTACAGTTCATACTCCAAATTTATTTTGTCTTTTTTTTGATTTCACATAGAGAGACATTTTATACTGTTATGAGGATCCATGATTATTTTTATGATGGCTAGAGAATCCATGATTATGGTTCTAAATAATTAATTACCATTCTCAGATTGCGATCCAATTAGTATTATGCCCTCAAATTTGTCTGTATTACTTTAAAAGAATCGCTTTCATACCCTTATTTAATTCACGCACTAGCTATATAGTCTTAAATAAGTACTCCTGTACAGGGATTAATGCGCCTCCACTCATAAAAATAAAAATTAGGGATGAGAATTCGAATAAGACAATAAAATTTAGTATTTTTTTTTCAATATTTTATCAACTTTAAATATTAAAGTTAAATTTAAATTTAAATTTAAATAATACAAACATAAAATGATAAAAATATTAACTAATATTGATAAAAATTATTAATTCTCTAATATACTTCAAATTCAAACCAGATACACAGAAAATTAAACAAAAACTTTGGGGTCCAGCGCAACTTTAAGGAACAAGTGTTTTTCAACGCTTTGGCAAGTTTGTGGGAAATTTACGTAATTGCTGTAATAATAGAGAAAGAGAAGAGATGAGAATAATAAAGGTTTTGGCCGGGGAAACGCAGGACACTCCCCTAGTACCCCGTAGATTATTGTCCTTCACACTTTTGACCAACTATATCCAAACAATTTGTTGTTTCATCATCGTCAAACCAACCTGTTTTAATACAATTTGGTGCCCGATATTTGGACAATAATTTGTTTTCCTAACTTCAAGATTTAGAAAGATTTTTAATCTGCTTTTCGTTTTCATGTTGGTCGCTAAACTTTAATAAAATCAATCTTAAAAATAACGTTATTTTAGCATTTCAAAAGGTGATAATTTAATACGATGTAATAATAGAATAAAGTTACATTTACTTTTTAATCTCGTGATTACAAGCTAATGTTTGTCTTTTAACTTTTGTGGGATAATTAATTAATAAATTTAGTTAACATATACTATAAAGACATATATTCAAATTATTAATTAATTTTTTTTATAAAAAAATGATGTAAAATTTAATTTTTAATGTATTTATTGTATGTTTATTAAAATAAAATATTTTAAGATTTTTATTAATAATACTCTTAATATACTAAAACCCATGTTAACTAAATTCGGAATTAATGGACCTTTCATATTTACCATGAAGCTAGCGGCGTCTGAATTTTAACATTCACTCATTCAGGTTAGTTGTGGATTAGCGTCACAAGGTCACAAGTTTGGTGGTGCATGTATATGTCACTATCTTCATATGACAATTAATAATTGAAAACATCATGAAAGTGGAAACAGAGTACTAATAACCTTTTGCAATGGATTATCTTAATTTGTGAAATGTGATACATTAACTGTCGGTGGAATTCATCCCAATGCAAGTGAAGGGCAGTGTGTCAATATTCAAAACACTAACTACTCATCTCTGACTATACGATGCAACGTAATTAAGTAGTGAGTCCATTTTAATTTATCCATCGTTAACACAAGAAAAAAATATAAAACTAATTATGAAAAATTAAAGCGTTTCAAACCACAAAAGATTAGTTCTGTTTGTTGATAAAATTAACCAAACATTCAAATTGACTCCGTTGGAAAATTCCATAAAATAATACTATCACTCTAAAAAAAATATTGAGTACGGTTGAATTTATCGACGGATTTAATATCGCAAGTTAGCAATAAATTTACCGACAAATTTATTATCGAATTTGACAACAAATTTGTCGGGCAAAATATTTTCCAGCAGATTAGAATTGCCAACAGAAAATTGCTTGTAATAATTACAGGTAAAAAAGAAAATTTGACGCATTAATTATTTTTGGATTTAGGGTCAAATTTTTCTGACGGTAAACTTAATAAGTGCAACGCTGCATTTTGTTCATTTGCTGATTCGTTATCGACGGATTTATCTGCCGATAAATCCGACGGTAATTGTGTCCTAAATTTGAATTGGGAACCCTCTCTCTCTCTCTCTCTCTCTCTCTCTCTCTCC
>NC_029781.3:63665971-63666210 GCF_000817695.3 Arachis duranensis
GGCGTTCAACTCCGGGTCGTGACGTGTTTCTGGCGTTTTACTCCAGACAGCAACATGGAACTGGCGTTGAGCGCCAGTTTAGGTCGTCAATTTCCGAATAAAGTATGGACTATTATATATTGCCGGAAAGCTCTAGATGTATACTTTCCAATGCCATTGAGAGCACGCCATTTGGAGTTCTGTAGCTCCAGAAAATCCATTTCGAGTGCAGGGAGGTCAGATTCCAACAACATCAGCAG
>NC_029781.3:63666326-63671887 GCF_000817695.3 Arachis duranensis
AAATCACAGAAAAAAACACAAACTCATAGTAAAGTCCAGAAATGTGAATTTAACATAAAAACTAATGAAAACATCCCTAAATGTAGCTTGAACTTACTAAAAACTACCTAAAAATAATGCCAAAAAGCGTATAAATTATCCGCTCATCACAACACCAAACTTAAATTGTTGCTTGTCCCCAAGCAACTGAAAATCAAATAGGATAAACAGAAGAGAATATACTATAAATTCCAAAATATCAATGAATATTAATTCTAATTAGATGAGCGGGACTTGTAACTTTTTGCTTCTGAACAGTTTTGGCATCTCACTTTTTTCTTTGAAGTTCAGAATGATTGGCTTCTCTAGGAACTTAGAATTTTGGATGGTGTTATTGATTCTCCTAGTTAAGTATGTTGATTCTTGAACACAGCTACTTATGAGTCTTGGCCGTGGCTCTAAGCAATTTGTTTTCCAGTATTACCACCGGATACATAAATGCCACAGACACATGACTGGGTGAACCTTTTCAGATTGTGACTCAGCTTTGCTAGAGTCCCCAGTTAGAGGTGTCTAGGGCTCTTAAGCACACTCTTTTGCTTTGGATCATGACTTTAACCACTCGGTCTCAAGCTTTTCACTTGGGCCTTCATGACACAAGCACATGGTTAGGGACAGCTTGGTTTAGCCGCTTAGGCTTGGATTTTATTTCCTTGGGCCCTCCTATCCATTGATGCTCAAAGCCTTGGATCCTTTTTACCCTTACCTTTTGGTTTTAAGGGCTAGTGGCTTTTTCTGCTTGCTTTCTCTTTTTTTTTGAGAAAAGGACAAATATGTCCCTGACCTTTTGCCCCGCAGACATTTTCGTCCCTGAGCATTTGAAAATACATTTAAATCTCCGACCTTCACAAATTTTGGACGGATAAGTCCCTCCGTCCAATTGCCTCCGTCAGACCCAACAGAAAAGTCTGACGTGGCTCCATTCTGATGACGTGGCATGACGGATTAACATGTGGACTGCTAACTGGAAGAGTACTTTTAAAAATTGGACAAATAAGTCCCTGTACCTAAAAAAAATTCAAAGACTAGAAACGAAGCATTTAGATTTAGAACATTGAAGAACACAGTGTGCAGATTCGTCGATCTTCCTTCGTCTATACTTCTCAACCATGAAACATATTAATCATCAAAGCCTGACATCACTCATAAGTCATAATGAAACAAATTAGGGACGAAAGTAAACAAGCAACCTGGCTGTTGAGTTGTGGTTGCATTTGAAAGAGATGAAGAAACAACAGGATCCCTATTTTGGATTGAAACAACATTCTCCAGGTTAAGGTTAGTATCCGGAATAACCGAGATTTGTGCCTCAGCCTGCATTTTTTTCACCCTGGTATATGCTCATTCTATGGTATTCAAATGCACCAAAGATACAAGATTTAGTTCCCTGTGATGAACAACAAAAACCAATTTTTCCCCTGAGAATAAAAAATATGCCTCAACTGCAACTCACTCGAATAACTTGTGGATCATAATTTTTTTTTAATTTAGGTACACAGCCAAAATTCACAATGTAGCTTACAGGCACAAAAAAAAATCACTTGCATCAGTCTTATTCCCATTGGCCTACTTCACCTTCTTGTAACCTAATTTCCCAATCAATGGCGCATACAGCTTTTCAAGGTCCACCCCTTTGCTGAAGAATCTATCAATTCACAAGTACCCTCCACCTCTCAAAACCCTATCCACATCAAACAGCAAGAACTCCATCATCGTCACTGGAATCCACCGGTTCACGGCACACCCACACCGCACAAGGTCGACCACTCCGTCGAACACCGGTAGCCGCTGCTGCAGTGGCACGTGAAGTGGCACAAGCCCCCTTAGCGCCACCGCCTCGCTGTATGGCACACCCATGCGCATAGTCGTCGTCACAACTGTCACGTTGCGGAGCTTCGTCGTGGCGGCGAATGACCCAGTGCCGCCACCGACATCGAAGCCCAGCCGGATGACTGACTTTGTGGACTTGGCGATCTGGAAGAGCTGCGAGATCGGGAGATCGAGGTCGGTCTTGTAGGTTGTGAACTTGGACGAATCAAAGGAAGGGTTGAAGCCTAGGTTAAGGTTTTGGCGGTGGAAACAATCGAAGGATTTGCAAGGGTAATGGTCCCAAATTACAGAGAAATCGGAGAGTGAAAAAGGGAAAGGGCTTGAGGGAGAGGGGATGAGGGTTTGTGCGGCACGTTTCGGGAGAAGTAGCTAGCGGCGGCGGGAGAGGGGGTGATTTTGGCGATTGGAGAGTTGAAGAGAGGTGATAGAGTGAGAGGATGTTGGTGGCCACAATTGCCATCAGAAGAACAAGGTTCAGTATCATTGAAGAATGTGAGGATTAGGGTAGCACATAAAACGACGTCGTTTTGAGTAACAGGGATTTATGTGTCCATTTTTCAAAAGCTTCATCCCACTAATGTGCCACGTGGGAAGCTGTGATGCCAAGTAAGCAGAGGGAAGAGCCACGTCAGCTTTTTCCGTTGGGTCTGACGGTGGCTTATGGACGGAGGGACTGATCCGTCCAACTTTTAAGAATTTCAGGGACTTAAAAGTATTTTCCAATGGTCAGGGACTAAAATGTCCGCGGGGTAAAAAGTCAGGGACTAATTTGTCCTTTTCTCTTTTTTTTTTCGCAAGCTTTTGTTTTTCACTGCTTTTTCTTGCTTCAAGAATCAATTTCATGATTTTTCAGATTATCAATAACATTTCTCTTTGTTCATCATTCTTTCAAGAGCTAACAGTTTTAACATTCATAAACAACAAGATCAAAAATATGCACTGTTTAAGCATTCATTCAGAAAACAAAAAGTATTGTCACCACATCAATACAATTAAACTAAATTCAAGGATAAATTCAGAATTCATGTACTTCTTTGTTCTTTTGAATTAAAAACATTTTTCATTTAAGAGAGGTGAAGGATTAATGGAATTATTCATAACTTTAAGACATAGTTACTAAACACTAATGATCATGAAGTAGAGACACAAAACATAGATAAACATATAATATAAAAATTGAACAGCAGAAAAGTAAGAACAAGGAATGAATCCACCTTAGTGTCATCTTCTTCTTGAAGGACCAACAATGTCCTTAAGCTCTTCTATGTCCCTTCCTTGCCTTTGTTGCTCCTCCCTCATTGCTCTTTGATCTTCTCTTATCTCATGGAGAATGATGGAGTGCTCATGATGTTCCACCCTTAATTGTTCTACATTATAGCTCAAATCTTCTAGGGAAGTGTTGAGTTGTTCCCAATAGTTGTTGGGAGGAAAGTGCATCCCTTGAGGCATCTCAGGGATTTTCTTGATGATGAGCTTCCTCATGCATCTCTTGAGATCCGTAGAGGGTCTCTCTTGCTTGCTCCATCCTCTTCTTGGTGATGGGCTTATCCTCTTCAATGAGGATGTCTCCTTCTATGTTAACTCCAGCTGAGTAACATAAATGGCAAATAAGGTGAGGAAAAGCTAGCCTAGCCATGGTGGAGGGCTTTTCGGCTATTTTGTAGAATTCATTGGAGATGACTTATCGGCTATTTTGTAGATTTCATGGGAGATGACTTCATGAACTTCTACTTCCTCTCCAATCATGATGCTATGAATCATGATGGCCCGATCCACAGTAACTTCAGATCGGTTGCTAGTGGAGATGATGGAGCGTTGAATGAACTCTAACCACCCTCTAGCCATAGGCTTGAGGTCTAGTCTTCTTAGTTGAACCGACTTGCCTTTGGAGTCTCTTTTCCATTGAGCTCCTTCCACACATATGTCCATAAGGACTTGGTCCAACCTTTGATTAAAGTTGACCCTTCTAGTGTAGGGGCGTTCATCTCCTTACATCATGGGCAAGTGGAATGCCAACCTCACATTTTCCGGACTAAAATCTAAGTATTTCCCCCGAACCATTGTGAGATAATTCTTTGGACTCGGATTCACACTTTGATCATGGTTCTTAGTGATCCATGCATTGGCATAGAACTCTTGAACCATTAAGATTCCGACTTGTTGCATGGGATTGGTTAGGACTTCCCAACCTCTTCTTTGGATTTCATGTCGGATCTCCGGATACTCATTTTTCTTGAGTTTGAAAGGGACCTCAGGGATCACCTTCTTCTTTGCCATAACATCATAGAAGTGGTCTTAATGGCTTTTGGAGATGAATATTTCCATCTCCCATGACTCGGAGGTGGAATCCCTTTTCCTTTTCTAGAGGATTCTCCAGCCTTAGGTGCCATTGATGGTAATGGAAAAACAAAAAGATTATGCTTTGACCACACCAAACTTAAAATATTGCTCGCCCTCGAGCAAGAGAAGAAAGAAGAGAAGAAGAAGAAGAAGAAAATATGGAGGAGAGTGAGGGAAGGTGTTTCAGTCAAGGTGTAGAAGAGGGGGTTTGTGTGGTGTGAAAATGAAGTAGAATGGAAGGGTATATATAGGGAGGGGAGTGGGTGTAGTTTCGGTCATTTAGGGTGGGTTTGGGAGGGAAAGATTTTTGAATTTTGAAGGTGGGTGGGGTTTATGGGGAAGAGTGGATAGATGTGAGTGGTGAAGGGGGTAATTGGGAAGAGAGGTTTGAGGTGATTGGTGAAGGGTTTTTGGGGAAGTGTGTTTATTGGAAAGAGAGAATGAATGTTGAGAAGAGGGGAGAATATGTTAGCTGTGGGGTCCACAGATCCTGAGATGATCCTGTGGGGTCCACAGATCCTGAGGTGTCAAGGATTTACATCCCTGCACCAATTAGGCATGTAAAATGCCTTTGCACACCATTTTGGCGTTTAAACGCCGAAGTGATGCACACTCTGGGCGTTCAACGCCCATGTGTAGCATGTTTCTGGCGTTGAACGCCAGTTCCATGCTTGTTACTGGTGTTCAGCGCCAGCTTTCCTCAAGGCATATTCCTGGCGTTCAAACGCCAGGATGTTGCTTGTTTCTGGTGTTCAGCGCCAGAAACATGCTCTGTTCTGGCGTTGAACGCCAGCCAGATGCACCTTACTGGCGTTTAAACACCAGTAAGTCCTTCCTCCAAGGTGTGATTTTTCTTCTGCTATTTTTGATTCTGTTTTTAATTTTAGTATTTTTTTTGTGACTGCACATGATCATGAACCTAATAAAACACAAAATAACAATAAAATAAAATTAAAATTAGATATATAAAAATTGGGTTGCCTCCCAACAAGAGCTTCTTTAGTGTCATTAGCTTGACAGTGGGTTCTCATGGAGCCTCACAGATATTCAGAGCATGATGAGGGCCTCCCAACACCAAACTTAGAGTTTGACTGTGGGGGCTCTTTTTGACTCAGTACTGAGAGAAGCTTTTCATGCTTTCTCTCCATGGTTGCAGAGGAAGGTCCTTGGGCTTTAAACACAAGGTAGTCCCCATTCAATTAAAGGACTAATTCTCCTCTGTTAACATCTATCACAGCTTCTGCTGTGGTTAGGAAAGGTCTTCCTAGGATGATGCATTCATCATCTTCCTTCCTAGTGTCTAGGATTATGAAATCAGCAGGGATGTAAAGGCCTTCAACCTTTACTAACAC
>NC_029781.3:63671998-63672342 GCF_000817695.3 Arachis duranensis
ATGAATGGCAGAAGGAGATTTAATGGAATCTCTATGGTCTCTGTATGAGCCTCAGATTCCTCATGATCCTTAATAGGAAACTCCTTCTTGCTTGAGGAACGTCCCAGAAGGTCTTTCTCACTAGGATTTTCGTCCTTCTCCTCCCTTGTGCATTCGGCCATATTGATTACTTCAATGGCCTTGCAATCTCCTTTTGGATTCTCTTCTGTATTGCTTGGGAGAATACTGGGAGGAGTTTCAATGACTTTCTTACTTAGCTGGCCCACTTGTGCCTCCATATTTCTAATGGAGGACCTTGTTTCACTCATGAAACTTAAAGTGGCTTTTGACAGATCAGAGACTAC
>NC_029781.3:63672418-63677562 GCF_000817695.3 Arachis duranensis
TGTTGCTGAGAAGATGATGGAAAAGGCTTGTTATTACTGAGCCTATTTCTTCCACCATTGTTAAAGCCTTGTTGAGGCTTTTGTTGATCCTTCCATGAGAAATTTGGATGATTTCTCCATGATGAGTTATAGGTGTTTTCATAAGGTTCACCCATGTAATTAACCTCTACCATTGCAGGGTTCTCAGGATCATAAGCTTCTTTAGAAGCTGCCTCTTTAGTACTGTTGGATGCATTTTGCCATCCATTCAGACTTTGAGAGATCATGTTGACTTGCTGAGTCAATACTTTGTTCTGAGCCAATATGGCATTCAAAGTATCAATTTCAAGAACTCCCTTCCTCTGAGGCGTCCCACTATTCACGGAATTCCTCTCAGAAGTGTACATGAATTTTGCAACCATGTCAATAAGTTCTTGAGCCTCTTCAGGCGTTTTCTTTAGGTGAATAGATCCACCTGCAGAATGGTCCAATGACATCTTGGAAAATTCAGATAGACCATAATAGAATATATCTAATATGGTCCATTCTGAAAACATGTGAGAAAGACACTTTTTGGTCATCTGCTTGTATCTTTTCCAAGTTTCATAGAGGGATTCACCATCTTTTTGCTTGAAGGTCTGAACATCCACTCTAAGCTTGCTCAGCTTTTGAGGAGGAAAGAGTTTATCCAAGAAGGCTGTGACCAGCTTATCCCAGGAGTCCAGGCTATCTTTAGGTTGTGAGTCCAACCATGTTCTAGCTCTGTCTCTTACAGCAAAAGGGAAAAGCATGAGCCTGTAAACTTCAGGATCTACTCCATTTGTCTTAACAGACTCACAAATATGCAAGAACTCAATTAAAAACTGGTAAGGATCTTCATATGGAAGTCCATAAAACTTGCAGTTCTGTTGCATTAAAGCAACTAATTGAGGTTTCAGCTCAAAATTGTTTGCTCCAATGGCAGGAATGGAGATGCTTCTTCCATCAAACTTGGACATTGGTTTAGTGAAGTCACCAAGCATCCTCCTTGCATTATTGTTGTTGGGTTCGGCTGCCATCTCCTTCTCTTGTTCGAAAATTTCAGAGAGGTTGCCTCTAAATTGTTGTAATTTAGCTTTTCTTAGTTTTCTCTTCAGAGTCCTTTTAGGTTCTGGATCAGCTTCAACAAGAGTGTCTTTTTCTTTATTCCTGCTCATATAGGGAAGAAGAGAACAAGAAAAGAAAGAGGAATCCTCTATGTCACAATAAAGAGGATCCTTTGTTGTTAGTAGAAGAAGGAATGGAAGAAGAGTGAAGAAGAATGGTTAAGGATAGAGGTAGTGATTTGAGATGAAGAGAGGTGAAGAGAAGTGTTAGTAAATAAATAAATAAATAGAAGAAGGAGAGATAGAGAATTTCGAAAATAATTTTGAAAAAGTGGTTAGTGATTATGAAAAATTAAAGATAAGATATAATTAAAATTAGAATTTAAAACAATTAAAAAGAATTTTTGGAAAAGAGAGAGGTATTTTCGAAAATTAGAGAGGGATAGGTAGTTAGTTGGTTTTGAAAAAGATAAGAAACAAACAAAAAGTCAAATAGTTAGTTTAAAAAGATATTAAAATCAAATTTGAAAAGATAAAAAGACAGGATAAGATAAGATATTTTGAAATCAAAATTGAAAAAGATAAAATTTTGAAAAAGATAAGATAAAATTTGAAATAAAATTAAGAAAGAGATTTTGAAAATAATTTTAAAATTTTCGAAATTAATAAGATAAAAATGAAAAAGATTTGATTTTTGAAAAAAAAATTTGAAAAGATAGGATTTTTAAAATTGAAAATTTGACTTGACTTGTAAGAAACAACTAATTTTGAAAATTTTTGACTAAGTCAACTCAAATTTTCGAAAATTTGGAGAAAAATAAGGAAAAGATATTTTTTTGATTTTTGAATTTTTAAAGATGAGAAAGAATAAAAACGTCATTTTTGTGTTTTTCTCTTTTCTTTATGGATCAAAACGAAGAATGCATGCAAGAACATTATGAATGTCAAGATGAACACCAAGAACACTATTGAAGATCATGATGAACATCAAGAACATATTTTTTATGAAGATCATGATGAACATCAAGAACATAATTTTGAAAGATTTTTGATGCAAAGAAAACATGCAAGACACCAAACTTAGAAATCTTTAATGCATGGACTCTAACAAACGAAAAATGCATATGAAAAACAACAAAAGATACAAAACAAGAAAACATCAAGATCAAACAAGAAGACTTACCAAGAACAACTTGAAGATCATGAAGAACACTATGAATGCATGAATTTTCGAAAAATGCATAATAATTTTTTTTAAAACATGCTATTGACACCAAACTTAAAAGTTGACTCAAGACTTGAACAAGAAACACAAAATATTTTTGATTTTTATGATTTTATGATTTTTTTTGTATTTTTATTATTTTTTTCGAAAATTATATTTTAAGAAAACAACAATAAAGAAAAATTTTTGAAAGATTTTTGAAAACTTTTTTTGAAAAGAAAATAAAAAGAAAATTACCTAATCTGAGCAACAAGATGAATGTAACACCCTAATATGCAAATCCTTATGCTCGAGTCATAAGTCAATGATATTATGGTGGTACGAATCACGGGTGGATTTTTTTAATATATAAATATAGGTAATTTCGAAAGGAGTATTAATCGAGAAGCCTGAAAAGAGTAGAAACAAAATCGCGAAGACGTATCACTCTCGTTTCGACAACAAAAAGTTAAACTGTGAATCCGAAAACGATATACGGACAAGGCATAAAGGAGATTAAGAGATAGATAACGGATAGATATATATAACATAAGTAATAGCCACTAGTCGCGACCCGTGAAGTTTAGGCTGGCTAGGGTACAGTATGAAAGTAGTTGACAACAGTATATCCTAATCTCTCTAAGTAGTTGACAACAGAACCTCCTAATCTCTCCCAAATGAAACATAAGAGCCTCTATAGGCAAGTTCAAAAGAGTTCAATACATACTATAAGCTTTTCAAGATAAAGGTGGAGAGATTCTAAGCAAAATATAAAGTAAAGAATATAAGGATCTTCGCCGTCTCTCAGATGAACCATATCTCACTTCTGAGCATCTGGACCTGTATCTGAAAAACAAGAGATATATACGGAATGAGAATCCCGGGCCCATGGGTTCCCAGTACGGTAAAAGTGCCAAATAAATACAATGCACTGCAATAAAAACTCACTAAGCATCCTAAACTTCTTCACCAAATATCTAGCCTAGATTCTCACTAATCCATGAATAGGCAACTGTTGTAAGGGAATACTAAATCTAGTTCATGTTACACATGTTTCCCAATTCGCTGACTCTTCCACGAATCAGACTCAGAATCATAAGCAAACCATCACCAGTTGTTCTGCCTCAGCAACTCTATATCAATACATCATACCCTCGCCTGGAGCTAGTGAAATCACATCATTGCGTCTACCCAGGGGGCTCAAATTATCTCATTCAAAAATCATCATCATCATGCAATCACATCACCAATTCATCTCATCAAGAACAGCCCCCAACATCCACCGACACCAGCATGAGGGGCCTCTCAGTTGTACAAACACAAGCAATACAGGCAAGTAATACGCAAATAAGGTACAAGTAGAACAAGTAGCACATAATCAGGTAACATAGCATATATGATGTAGAAATCCAAAACAAATATGCAAACCCAAACAATTCAAACATATGCAAATGATGTATGCCTGCCCTATGGCTGATGATATCATCTGTTGGTTATATAGCCAACCCGACATGTCCTGGTAGCTAACCATTGGACAGAAACACCCCTTGCGGAGCAAGTAGGTTTGAGCTACAACCCTCTTGCTACTACCCGCTCAGCCCAGATCCAGTGAAACAACCACTACTGCGGCTACTACCCAGGCGGGTGTTTAACAGCTCAACCTGGAGCGAGTGGATTCACCACTACTGCCGTTACTACCCAGGCATCACAATCTCTGACCTGGAGCAAGTGGGACGAACCACAACCCTTGCTACTGCCTAGGTATCTTAAGCATTAACCTGGAGCAAGCGGGACGAACCACAATCCTTGCTACTGCCCAGGTATCTTAAGCATTAACCCGGAGCAAGCGGGACGAACCACAACCCTTACTACTGCCTAGGTATCAGAGTTACATTCATTCAAAACTCCATAATTAACTCATTTATCATAAACATCCTTTTCCGTCTCATACCCGGAGCAAGTGGACAACGCCATTGCCTACTACCCGGGGTTACACATCACATTTCAACATTTTCCATTATTATCCATTCAACACATTCATTCATTAATTATATATGCATTTATACTCAGCCATAATCAATAATGGCTTTGCCGTGACCCGGCAATAACTCAGCCATCCGGCTCATGGTTCAATCAAGAACCAGCCATTTATCAATAGATATAGCCCTTCGGCTCATGGCATACACGGTATTCCTACTGTCATCCTCTATATCTCATATAATCATCGTTGATCACCTTTGATCATAACTTTTCCCCTTGCTTCACTCGCAAGTTACCACATCCCCTAGTTCCTTTCTCATTACTAAGCATATCATAATGATTTAATACATAAGGGGTGAGATCGGAGGCTTAGAAGTATGATATTTGGCTTTTAGAACTCAAAAATCAACTTTGGGATGAAAACAGGGCCACGCGTACGTGTACTCCACGCGCACGCGTGGATGCCCACAAAGCTCATCGACGTGTATGCGTCATACACGCGGACGCGTGGATTGAAACACAGCCAGACGACGCGTAAGCGTCAGCCACGCGTACGCGTGAGTGCATTTGCGCCCCAGGCACAAAACTGGCACAACTCTGGCACAACTCTTGGGAAAATGGCTGGGCATTGGGTGCAGCGCATCGACGCGCACGCGCACACCACGCGCACGCGTGGATGGTGCCTTTTTGAAGAACGACGCGTACGCGCCAAGTGCGCCTACGCGTGGAGGGTCATTCTGCTAAAAATTTTCTAAGTTAAAAGTTGCAGAATTCACAGATTCAACCCCCAATCTTCCGACGGACATAACTTCCTCATTTTAAATCTTTTTTCACCCGTTCTTTGAACGGTAGGGACATCCTGGATCCAATTTCATTTCTAAACAGATTTGGTATAA
>NC_029781.3:63678035-63680775 GCF_000817695.3 Arachis duranensis
ATTTCACAATTTAAATGCATAAACCACAAATCAATACTCATTACCCAATACATCAAATTTTCAATACACCAAACATACAAGACCACACAATTCTCAATCCAATCATTAATTTCACATTACATACCAACTATGCATATTAGCACCAACCATTTACACAATTCAAACTTAATCCTAGGGGCATCTAGCCTAGGAATTCTCATCACACCACACGGTACTTAAATGAAACTTAAACCGTACCTCTTGTAGCCAAACTAATTGAGCTTCTTCTTTAGAAGTCTCCACCAACCTTAGTCCCAAGCCTCACTAAAGTTCCTCAAGCAACACCAATCTCCCAATTGTGCACCAAGATCATCAAATGCACTAATATAACCAATATCACATACATACATCAACCTAGGGCTCATAAAAATGACAAATTACAAGGGTTCGAGCACTTCTTACCTCAGCCCATATGAAGTAGGGATAGAACCCACTTGGCATCCATGTTGGAGTATCCCTAAACACCCAAAATCACAAGATTTCAACACTAACTACCCAAAAACGTATAACAGTAGGGAATTTCGAAAACTGGGCAGAGATGAATGGAATACTCACCACAAAACTTAGATAGAATTGTAGAGGATGAAAAGAGCGACGTGTGGCCGCAAACGGCTCGTCAATCGAAGCTCCGTAGCTCAAGTTATGGTGATTTGAAGATCAAAGAGAGTTAGGTTTTCTCTCTTCTCTTCTCTCTTCTCTATTTCAGCACCTCTCTTTTACGGTAAAATGAGCTGAAATGCTCATAACTAATGTTTATATATGTTGGGTCTTGGGCCCACTTAGGCCCAGTTCACTTATTTTTGTCCGTTGGCCCAATTTTGGACCAAAACCTTTAAGATTAGCGCTCTAAATCGCACTTCAAATATTTCTACCTCCCCAAATCATAATTCCTCATTTTCTTAATCCTATTTACTCATAATCAATTTTCTCAGCTGCAGTACCAGACAGGTCTAAGCCGGTAATGCCGGTCAAAATTCCACTGCGCGCTTTTACGCAGAAAACTATGTCTTCTGACTTGGAAAAATTCACTGAATCCAGATATCATATTTAAATCATCAAATTCCAATTGCCAAATCTTTCAACCATATTGCTCCTACTTAAATCATTATTTAATTAATTTCGGTTAGACCGGGTATTACAATGAACCGTCAGTTGTCCATACTCGAACAATCCCCGGCAACGGTGCCAAAAACTTGATAGGCGAAATTGTGATCATCAATGTTGTACTCTTTGTTATTGTATGGAATATATTTCATTATAATAGCTCTTTGCTATGTGTGGACACAACTCCGTTTAACTAACCAGCAAGTGTACTGGATCGTCCAAGTAATAAACCTTACGTGAGTAAGGGTCGATCCCACAGAGATTGTTGTATGAAGCAAGCTATGGTCATCTTGTAAATCTCAGTCAGGCGGATTTAAATAAATTATGGAATTTGGAAAATCAAATAATAGTAAATAAACATAAAATAAAGATAAAGTTACTCATGTATTTCCATGGTGGGAATTTCAGATAAGTGTATGGAGATGCTGTGCTCCTTCTGAATCTCTGCTTTCCTACTTCTTCCTTCTTCCTTCTCATCACTCTTTTCCATGGCAAGCTGTATGTAGGGCATCACCGTTGTCAATGGCTACATCCCATCCTCTCAGTGAAAAAGGTCCAAATGCTCTGTCACAGCACGGCTAATCATCTGTCGGTTCTCAATCAGGTTGGAGTAGAATCCCTTGATTCTTTTGCGTCTGTCACTAACGCCCAGCCTTCAGGAGTTTGAAGCTCGTCACAGTCATTCAATTTCAGAATCCTACTCGGAATACCACAGACAAGGTTAGACATTCTGGATTCCCATGAATGCCGCCATCAATTATAGCTTATACCACGAAGATTCTGATTAACGAATCCAAGAGATATGCGCCCGGTCTAGGGTAGAACGGAAGTGGTTGTCAATCACGCGCATTCATAGGTGATGAGTGTCACGGATCATCACATTCATCAAGTTGAAGTGCAACAAATATCTTAGAATAGGAATAATTCGAATTGGATAGAAAATAATAGTAATTGCATTGAAGCTTAAGGTACAGCAGAGCTCCACACCCTTAATCTATAGTGTGTAGAAACTCCACCGTTGAAAATACATAAGTGAAAGGTTCAGGCATGGCCGAATGGCCAGTCCCCCAAAACGTGATCAATAGTCTCCTTAGATGAAGAATAAAATAAAACTGAGATCAAAGATGTCTAATACAATAGTAAATTATCCTATTTATACTAGACCAGCTACTAGGGTTTACATGAGTAAGTAATTGATGCATAAATTCACTTTCGGGGCCCACTTGGTGTGTGTTTAGGCTGAGCTTGATCTATCCATGAGCTGAGGCTTCTTTTGGAGTTGAACGCCAAGTTGTAACGTGTTTTGGGCATTCAACTCCGGGTCGTGACGTGTTTCTGGCGTTTTACTCCAGACAGCAACATGGAACTGGCGTTGAGCGCCAGTTTAGGTCGTCAATTCCCGAATAAAGTATGGACTATTATATATTGCTGAAAAGCTCTGGATGTCTAATTTCCAACGCCGTTGAGAGCACGCCATTTGGGGTTCTCTAGCTCCGGAAAATCCATTTCGAGTGCAGGGAGGTCAGATTCCAACAGCATCAGCAGTCCTTTGTCAGCCTCCTATCAGAGTTTTGCTCAAGTCCCTCAATTTCAGCCA
>NC_029781.3:63680893-63724540 GCF_000817695.3 Arachis duranensis
AATGAAAACATCCCTAAAAGTAGCTTGAACTTACTAAAAACTACCTAAAAACAATGCCAAAAAGCGTATAAATTATCCGCTCATCATCCACCAATGCGTACGCGTGGCTGACGCGTACGCATGACAAGCGTCACATGCCACGCTAAAGGAAAATGCTGGGGGCGATTTCAGACTTCCTGCTGGCCTAGTTTCGAGCCCATTTTGTAGATTAGAGGCTGGGAGTGGAGGAGGGGAGAACACATAACACATATTCCATTAAGCTTAGTCTCAGATTCTAGGTTTTAGGGTTCTTATTTCAATTTCTTCTTAGACCTAGATCTTAATCTTGCTTTAATTTAGTTTTCCTTTACTTTTATTGTTCTAGTACCTTAGTTTATCTACTTCTCTTGTTAATTTCTTTATTTTGCCAATTTTATTTCATGAACTCTCTTTTCAATTTCAATTCTCTTTTAATGCAATTTTATGTTTTTATGTCCCTTGATGTTTACTTTAGTTGCTATTGTTGATTTCTTGTTTGTGCTAGTTATGATTTTTATTAGTTCTTGCAATTTATGATGTTTACTTTTGTTGCACTCTAAGTGTTTGATGAAATATTTCTTTTAGCTATAGAGTAGATTTTTGTGTTCTTGGCTTGGGATGATAACTTGGGTAACCTTAAGTTACTAATGTCCAAGTGATTGATAATTGGTTTCCATTGACACTAGTCTTCACTAATTCAATTGGTGAGATGGCTAGGACTTATGGGTTAAGATTAATGAAGCTCATTTGACTTTTCTTCAATTGTTAGAGGATGACAAAATGGAATTGATCCTTATAATTATCATATTGTGGTTGGTAACAAGGATGGTGATCCTTAACCATTAACTCTTGCCAAGACCATTTTATCATTTGAACTTTCTTCCCTTTATTAGTTAATTGTCATTTACCTTCTTATTACATTTCTTGTCAATTGCTACCTCAACCTCCAATTCCCCTCATAGTCAATAATTGAGTACTCGATTGCAATTCCTAGGGAGAACGACCTGGGATTAATATCCCTGGTTATTTTTTATTTGCATCGTGACAAACAAATTAAACTTTGATTAAGGGTTATTTGTTGGTTTGGAACTATACTTGTAACGTGATTATTTTTGTGAAAATTTCTAACCGACATTAATTCCTCATCAGGCACTCATTTTTTTCTCTTATTTAAACCTAGCTCCCCTTCCTAAACCCATCTTAATGTCTCAATCATAATGACCAGTTTCACCTTCATTGTTCTCTTTACTTTGTTCCTTATTGTTGTTGCTAATCCTCAATCCTTCCTCAATGTTATTCCTTCTTCGATGTTTCTACTCATCATTAATGGTTTTTCCTTTCAGTCCTCACAACATTTCTTTCTCAATGCTTTTGTGCTTAATGACATAATCTATTTTTGTTGCTGTACTAGCACCACTAAGATCAACTTTCTACTTTCGTACTTGACTATCTTCGTTATCCTTATTTTGCTTCTGATTGTGTTGATTTATTTTTTTCTTTTGGTTTATATACTTGTATTAGTATTGTGGCTAAAATTGATTTTTCTTTTGGTTAAATATTAATGTTGAATTTTGACATAAGATTTTAATTTTATTTTTTTTTCAATTTTTTTATTTAGGGGTAATATTTTTTTTATGGAAGAAAGATTAATCAATAATCTAATCCAATTCAATCCACAAATTTTGGATTAGATTATATTGAATTATGAGATAGAAGATGTTAAAAATCAATATTAAGTTTAAAGATTGATCACGTAAACACTGATATTATCACAAAACTTCTTTTTGATTGCCTACTTTCTCCTTCATTCTCTTTTCTCTCAACTTATTATTTTTAACAAAATCACTTTTCACCACCCAATCTTTATCAATACCCAATTTTTTCTTTTTCAAAATAATTAATTACCACACACTTTTGATAACACAATTGTCCAACCCAACAAACAATCTTAACTTCTTCATCATAACCATCAGCGATCTCCCCATATCATTGTTATTTTTGTTTTATGCTTATCTTTCATGGGTACTTAATAGTGCTAAAAACCGATTTGAAAATGTTTGAGATTAAAAGGCTAAAATTCGCTGTAGTAGATAATTCTAAACTAGAATTTAACATTATCAAAATTTAATTTAAAAGATATCTCAAATTTAAAATAATACCGAGAGTTTTTAATTTTGGGTCATTTTCTTTTAGAATCACATTGTAGTACATTAAAATTATAATAAATATGAATTTATCAACTCTCCAATACTCAGACAAGAATATGTTCTCATGCTATACATTAAAAAAGAAGAGTTAAGGGGTACCAGCACTCACTAAATATAAACTACCTAATACTCATCAAATACTTTACCTACTTAGTTAAAATAAATATATTTTCAATAATATATATGAACATAGAGCCCAAAAGTAATATATCAATAAATTCAATCCTATCAATCAAATTGAGTTAAAAAAAATATTACAAACTTATAAGATAAGACTTTTATGAAAAAAGAAAACATAAAGTTGAGCGCTCGAACTCTCACTGAATGCATTTATTATCTTATCATTCTAGTATATAGGGTTAATTAAATCACTTAATTCTCTTCTAATCTTACTTTTTAAGACTTTTTTTCTAACAATTAGTAAATATTTAATGCATGTATACAAATATCATGAGAATTTTAGAGGGTTGTAATAAAGTTAGAATAAATGTAAATATATATTTAGTTAAGTTGACTTAAAATTTGAATATTTGATTAACTTAAACTTTCACTTGATCTATAACAACCTTCTTAATTCTAATGCAAAAATACAACTACCATATATATATATATTTTTTTTTCTCCTCTTTTCTTTTTTCTTTCTTTTTTATTTTTTATTTTTTTTGTAAAAGTAAATGTATATGGTTCAAATATTTTATGTATGTGTATACCCAATTTTCAAAATTTTCAATAAACTTTAAACATGTTTCTTTTTCTACCAAAATGTTTTAATTGCTCTCTCTCAAATGATGCAATATTTTTTAGTTTAAGTTAATCAAATATCAAATTAAGGGCATTTATGATTTTTCACTTAAGGGTAGTGTTGTGCTAAAAATTAAGAACAACGGAGATCAATTAGGCTCAAAGTTGGCTAACAATGATAAATTAATAAGGTAACACTATTTTGGAAAGCGAATTGATATAAAACAATGGCCTCAATTACATAAATGCATGCATACATAAAATATTAGACATCAAGAATCAAACAAGTCAAAGATTATAATTATAAAGACAATAATACACAAAAATAAAATAATAGTTAATTAGCATACAACCATACATTAGAGGCTCAAATCTCATTAGGTTGTGTTTTCTAGCCCTATTCTATGTTTTACACTTATTCAAACAAATTTAATAAAAAGTTCTAACTCAAGTTAATGGGATGCGCTAAAATTTTTTTTAAAAAACTTATTATTCTAACCATGTAACCTAAAAAGTTTAAAATCAAAATAATAAGGAATAAATCTAAAAGACATAATAATAAAAAAAATAAAATAGACAAGTGTATATTCGAAAAAAATTTTGTTTTCAACCCATGATGACGATCTATACCCCCATACTTAAATTTCATACGGTCTACTGTGTACTCACTATGATTAGAGGTGTCAACAGGAGTTTACAAATCTCCACTTTCAGCTCGTGGATCCTCAAGCAGCAAGGATTGGTGTGCTTCTATATCCATCGCCTGACTCTCATCCTCCACTTTGTGCTTTTTTTTTGTCTTTTATCACTCATCTTGAAAGGAAAAAAAAAACAAAATATGTAAGACTTAAATATTTAATAAAATAAAAATCCTTCTAAGTGACATAATGATACGAACATAATTAATCATGCAAAAAAAATAACTCAATCAATTTTAATAATTAAAAGTCATAAATCACTTATTATATTCACCATAATAATATGCCTAATCATAAATAACTACTCCAACTTACATGCTAGCTACAACATATAATTAAAAATCTAATAATATTTTTAGAGGCAAAGCTTAAACTTAGGCATATTATTAAGCACTTAATGTGCATAAAAATAAATAACAACAAATATATACAAAAGTGACTCAAACCCAACCATGCATAATAACAATATTAATATGAAAACAAGAATTAATTCTAAAGATTGAAACTAAAATTTTTTATTAAAAGGATTCTTTGAGGCATTTTTATAAATACTTGACATTTTTTTTAACAAAATAAGGTTGCGTCTCTGGTGGCCACATCTGTGTGGCTACTAGTGGCTATAGACTGACCATTGAATTATATGCTGACATGTGGTGTTTGGGTTAGTGTGGTTAATCTATCCTTGAAAAATTAATGATGGTAAACGTTTCTTTTTTTTACTACGGGGATACCTTTTATAAATGATTGATGTTCTAAGGATTGGAGTTTTATTTCGTAAAATGGTTTCATCAAAACGGGGGTTGGCAATTAGTGTTGGAAAACGGAGAACTATGAAGACGATGTGGATAGAGAAAATGTGCTCGAAGTGTGTTGCCTATGTATTTATTGTTGTCTGCTTATTATTGGTAATTATGGCTGAAGGTGA
This sequence comes from Arachis duranensis, assembly GCF_000817695.3. Taxonomy (NCBI): domain Eukaryota; kingdom Viridiplantae; phylum Streptophyta; class Magnoliopsida; order Fabales; family Fabaceae; genus Arachis; species Arachis duranensis. The sequence goes on from NC_029781.3 coordinate 63,685,483, forward strand.
AAGAAAAATGTGAGGTTAATGGGGTCATTGTCGGCGAATTAGGAGAAGAATGTGATATTTGTGCTTGTGTGAATAGCGAAACATAATGTTCTGAGTTATAGGACTGCCTTATTGGAATTATTTCAGTTTGTTTGAGAATCTGAAGTAATGAAAGTTAACGTTGTAGATAGCCATTATTGTAGATTTTAGGGTGTAGGAGAAAGAGGTTGAAGAAAAACGTTTTTTATTTTTTAGAGATTTGTGGTAAGCCTTTGTTGTTTATGGACTTTTTTATCAAAAAAGATTTAACCTTTGGCTTGTTATTGGTTAGTTAGGTTTTTTTTGAATTCTAAGTTTAGCCTAAATCAATTTTATTTTTAATTCAAACCAAAAGAAGTACGTTTATATAAATGATTATCATTTTTATTATGTTTAGATTTTCATAACATAAGTCAAAAGAAGTTCTAGTCTCTGAATGTAAGCAACTCATTAATGTAAAGAGAATAGTCATTATAGCCACTTAACTTTAACATTCACCACAGACTACATAAAGAGAGACATTTTAACATATATTTACACCTTAAAATAAATTTCAACACAATTAAATAAATCCAATCTAAAACCAAACAAATCACACATAAAAGAAACTAAAACATGAAAAAAACTATGAACTAAAAGAAAATTTGAAAGATCTTACTATGGTCAGGGATTTCTCACCTAATATTTTTGTTTATTGTCTTTAAATTGGATATTCATGAGCTTAAGTAAAAAAAAATTGTATTTTAAGTATTTCTTGAACTCCTACTAATGCTTTTAATTGTAATAGTCTCTTGGATCCTAAATCATGTGGATCAAACCATTAAGAGTTCTTAACCAAATAATGAGCTTCCAAAATTGTTGAAGTGTATTTTCCCAAACTCTATTCATCCACCTGTTATCATGTTGAAAATGATGATTCTTTTTGTTGTCCAATGCTCCAATTGCTTGTGAAAGCTCCAAATATTAGCCTTGATTCCTTTACAATAGACTCTATACCATCTTTGAACTTCAAAGTTTGAGTTGTCATCTTTCATGAACTTTGGACTTTTTTGCCAACTTTTTTTTGAAAGAAAAGCTCAACATTAAAAGTGGAGTGTAGAGGACAACAACACAGATAAAACAAACAAACCTAATAAAGGAGAGACAGATAAAACAAGTGAAGAAAAAGAATAATCCATTGTGATCTCCGGCATAGTCATCAACAATAAAAGGGGTCTGCACCTAGCCACTCATTGTAGTTCAGAAAGCACATGTTAATTATCTCCTCAGCCCTTCTGCCTTTATTATGAAAAATTCTTCTATTTCTTTCTAACCATATGTTCCCAATAATCGCACAAAAGCACACCATCCATCTCTTGCATTCGTCCTTCCTGTTTGATGACTCAGTCCAACTTAGGAAATGCTCCTTCAACGTACCCGGACAAGGCCATTGTCTACCAATATATGATATCCATGCACACCATACCTGCCAAGAAAAACTACAACAAAAAAGTGGTGACCATTTTCAACACCTTTGTTACATAAAACACAAAATTTATCTTGTTGGTTAATAATCCCAAACCGACTTAGCCTCTCCTTAGTATTGATCCTGCCAGTCAAAACAAACCAGACAAACAACTCCACTCTTGGAGGCACTAGCCCTTTCCATATAGTCCCAGTGAAACACTAGCTTGTTACATCCTTTGGGACCAATTTCGCCTGCAACACCTGCACAAATGAGTTAGTTGAAAAAATACCATGTTTATTATATTTCCACACCACTCTATCCTCTCTACCATATGCAAGTTTGACCAGCCTTAACGTATCATGTAGCTGGTTCACTAGATCCAACTCTCATTGGAACAGATCTCGCATCCATTGGAAGTTCTAAATCCACTCAAACCCATCCCAAAATCCACAATCCCCTATCACTGATCCTTTTTGGTTTGAAACCGAAAAAAGTCTTAGAAAACGATCTTTCAAAGAGCCTCCAATAAGCCAGACATCCTCCCAAAATCTAGTTCCTCTCCCATCGCCGACCTCTATAGACAATCCAGTAATCAACTTCTGTCTAACTTGTTATTCGTGAATTGCAATTAACAAATATCCTTCCACGGACCCCCTAGTAAGTAATTCCTGGGTGGACAGAAGCTCCTTTGGATTCAGGTTATTACATGAGCACACCACCTTCTTCTACAGCGAACATTCTTCCTTAGAAAAGTGCCACTACCACGTAAACAGAAGAGCTGTGTGGCAAATCATAGCATATCCCCAACTCCCAACCTATCTAACCTTTTAGGAGCCTGAACCACTTTCCATTTAACCAAAGTCATACCATTCCTCTCATCCTCCTTACTTTATAGAAATCTTCTCTGCAAAGAAATTAATTTCTTTGCAACACCTTTTGGCATCTTATATAAGCTCAAATAATAAACTGGAAGGCTATTCAACACAGATTTGATGAGCACTAACTTACCAGCTTTATTAAGAGTCTTGGCTTTCTAGAGGCTAAGCTTTTCTTTCACTTTGTCTATTATTGGCTTTCAAGTCTTGAACAACCTTGGATTTGCTCCTAGCAATATCCCCAGATATTTGATTGGAAGAGTGGCCTCCTTACAGCCCAGCACACTACACATATGTTGTACTCACTGCTCGTCACAGTTAATAGAAATCAAGATAGATTTATCAAAATTAATGCTTAATCCCGACATTTGCTCAAAGCAACGAAGTAGCCTCCTGTAATTCTTGATGGTCTCTTCCTCGGGTGGGCAGAACAAGATAGTATCATCTGCAAGGTGAAGATGTGACAACTCAATATGATCTCTCCCAACCAACAACGGAGATATAGGACTATTTCTAACAACCTCTCCAATCATCCTATATAGGACATCACCAACAAGAACAAACAAAAATAGAGATAGTGGATCACTTTGTCACAATCCCATTAAATGGCTTAGAAGGTGAGCCGTTTATCAACATTGACATAGAGTACGTGCTGACACACTCCATAACCCATCCACTCCATCTTCATCCAAACCCCATCTTTTGTAGGACAATTGATAAACCCTATTTTTAGGGTTTATCTTGTGTTGAATTTAAAGGGTTTTGTCAACTTTTCTCCTATGTATCCAATTAAATAGCATGGTTTTGTACATTTTCCTTTAATTGTGCTTAAGAGTAAAAACATGCTTTTTAGGACTTAAAATAGCTAAATTTAATTCACCTTGATTCCATTAGATTCCTTGATATATTTTCTAAGTGATTTCAGGTTTAGGAGGCAAAGATTGGGTTGAGGAAATGAAGAAAAAACATGTAGAAATGGAGAACTCATGAAGAAATGAAGGAATCGCAAAACTGTCAAGCCCGACTTCTTCGCACTTATTTGATCATAACTTGAGCTAAAGAGGTCTAAATGATGCAGTTCGTGTTGCGTTGGAAAGCTAACATCCAGGGCTTCAAAATGATATAAGATTTGCCATAGTTGCCATCTCTCACATTTATAGCAACTTCTCATGTTAAACCATACATCATCCAAGATTAACAACAGCCCTCCAATTGCACCAATAAACCCCACATACTCCCACCCTGCATCATTTTTCCAAATTTTCATCACATCAAACCTTGTTACTATTTGTCTTTTAGTCTCAACTAAATCTAACATATTCAACCTGTGTTTCCCTTTAATCCCCTAACATTTCAGGAACAAAAAATTATTTTAAAACATTGTTACACACTTTTTTGTGATTTTTGGGCCTATTCCGTCTTGCTTTAGCCTTCTATTTTGCCATTCTCCTTTTCTGGGTGATTTTTTCATTTTTTTCTTGGAGGATAACCATAATGTCATCTTCTTCATTATATAGCATTGATCCTGATTCCTTAGCTAACTCCCAAGTCATTTTATTTTTCATCAGTTGCTCATCCAATCTTGAACACTCATTACCACTAATATCATCATCATTGGCATTCCCTTCTTCCCGCATACGGTCTTCCTTGTCACGATAGCCCTCTCCATCATTTTGAATCGTTAGATTTCTGTCACCAATGAAACTGGTTGCTAGGCCTCTATTATCTAATTCTTCAGTAGCCTCACCATTGGTTTTAGAATCAACTCCATCAACATATTCATAATTATCTCCTATGTTTGCACACTCATCCCCTTGTAGCCCCTCAACCATCATCACAGTCCCGTCAACCCATTTATTCTGAGCTCCATAACTACAATCCCTTGCCAACACGTCATAGCTCCCTTTTTCGGCCTCTCGGTCACCATCGGCCCCGTCCATCCCCCGTGCACCACCGACAGCCCGTTGCACGGCTTCACCCTATATCAAAGTTCACTGCGAGTTGGCTTCATCGACGTACGGGTCGTGGCCTTCTCCTGAGCTGGTGGCACATCCACCCAGTGCCGTGCCAGCGCCTACCGCATGGCCCAACTAGCGCGCGAAACCTCCCGTTCGGAGAGTACCAACTGGTAACCTCCAACGCATGTCCCTTCCTCATCAAACCTGGCACCAACACCCCCCAAGGATGAGGGTTCCCTTGTAGCATTGACATAATGGCTAAACCGGTATTCTTCCCGTTTTTCCTACTAACCCTACCCAGCTTCCACTGATCCAACTCAATACAGCCTTCATCAATGCCCTTCCCAATTGTGATTGTGCTTGGGCCATGTTGGCCTAAATAACACTTGTTATGTTTGTTTACATTAGAGGCCCCAACAATAACCATATTGCTAACATCATTTTTTACCTCTCTTACCATACCGTTATGATTACAATTATAACTCCACGGAATAGTAAGCTCATAATTCACTTCATTATTCTCCTCATATCCCACCAAATCTTCCAAACCTTCAATATCACCATAAATTGGCTTATACGTTACCAATTTTTCATAATCTAACAATTTTGTTAGTTCTTTTGACCTTTTAGCAACATCATCACACTCCCTTATTGTTACGTCAATACGATGATCCCATCTTACAGCATCTTTTGCTATATTTTCCAAGTCACAGTGCAGACCATATACTTCTTGGCCCACCTCTTTAACCAATACGTTGAAGTCACTGGTACCTATTGTGATATGGACCCATTCCTTGATCACATCCATGACACAAGTATCAATAAGTATACGACTGACACTGAATGAGCTACACGATTCTGTCTCTTTTCACAGCCAACCACCTCACCCTATTGACTTCCTATCATCTTAAAGATATCTACTAACCAAGAATGTAACGGAACCCCGAAACACTCCAACCACACTCTTCGAGACTCACTTTTCTCCGAGTTGTCCCACCTCCAAACACTATAAAATAATTGTAGAAGACTATTCATTTTGAACGTGTATGTCTCTTCAGTATTCAACAGGTTGTCGAAAGTCAGGCGAGCTTTATAAGCTCCAATTTTGCGTACTTGAATAACATGAGGAAAGTTCTTCGCAACCATATTCTTTAAGGATCTGAAGTCAATAGTCATCGTCGTTCAACCTATTAGACTTTTCTGCAGCCAGTCCAAGTTTTTTTTTCACCACAGCCACCTCCAACTTCTTCGTGCACCCATTTTCATGTGGTTCTTGGACCCTTTTTATCCTTTTTCACATCTTGAGAGCAACTAGCTGCGGATCTCTGATCATCCTCTTGTTCTCTTTATGGCTGATGTATCATTTCATTCTGGTTGCCGCCTCCTGACTGTAGCTTCTTCGTTTCCTTCGCTTCCGACGTTCTCCTGTATTTTGCTTCTCCAACAAACATGACCTTACCTTTCAATCTCATATAATTCATTTCTGTTATAGCCTCCCTTCGTAGTGTATCGTATAAATGCAAAAATGTGCAAACTACCACCTTTTTGTTTGCGTAATAAATATATATATCGTTTATGTGTCCAGTCCAACTGAACAGCTGGAACAGTTCTCTCTTCGAGATGTCTTTTAGGAGTTTATCCAAAAAAATTGAAAATGACTCATTTTCCAACCTCCGATACTCTTATTGGTTCTAAACTCTAGGATTCCTGATCTGATTCCTAGCTCTATCCCTCTATGTGTTTTTCACCCACACTCTCTCTCTTACTCTCTCTCTCTCTCTCTCATCTCTTTTCCTTATATAGGAAGATTTCTCTCTACCTCACTTTTTTGCCAACTAACATGCAATGCTTCACCATTTAGCATTTTAACAAGAGTCATAAGTTGGTCATCCATTTCCAAGAGAGCATATTAATATCGGCCAAAAAATTCATGAAAAAAAGATTTACGCACTCAATTTGTACTCAAAATAGTGTCGTTCTCTTGGACTCTTGAATGACGACTTGCACCTTTTTGGTTCGCAACTTCTTCAAGATCTTCTTTATTGCTCAAAGTGTTTTTTGGAGATTGTGCGCATTCTTCCTCATCATCGCTTTCACATCCAACCAAAAAGTTTTAACAAGCTCTATTCAATCATTGGTCGACGTGGAAGTATCTTCAATGTAAAAGTTCATTTCTTACTCAACTCCCCCAAATATTTAACCGTCCTCTCAGATTTAATGCACTCAACATCATTAGTTTATTGCAACTCATCGTTCAATTCCTCTTCTTTCACTTGAGATTCCAAACTTTCTTCCACTATGCACTCTTAAGTTGAAATTAATTCCTCACATTCATTCCCAAAAGTGTTTTGGTTTTTATATGAACTTAGAGAGACTAAGCGAGTTAAGACTTCAGCTATGGTAGCTATGTAATTTTCTTGCCTCTTTTAATATTTCTCTTATTTTCGAAGGTGTTCCTTTTGATTTTGAAAAATAAATGGAGTACTTCTTCCGTGGACTGGTCACAAGATGGAGGTGGAATTTATTGGTCAAATGGCAGAGGTTAAAAAAATCATGAGTGTAAAAATATTGATTTGGTATATATAGAGGTGGTGGTTTAAAAGAATCATGAAATAGTATTGGCATCATGGATATAAAGGTGGTGGTTCAAGAGGCTCATATGAGTGGTAGTAAGCTGGATATGAATTTGGATCCCGTGAAGGTGTTTGGTGATGACGGGATGTAGTTTGAGGGTATTATGGTTGAGAAAAATATTAATGATGTAGTTCATAGGGATATAGTGTTTGAGAAGTTTCATAATGATGATAAAAGTGGTATGTGCCATAAGGTAAATCATTTCATAGTAGAGTGGAAGAGGTTGATTACATGAAGAATGTTCATATGAGTAAAATTCCTCCATCATTTGATTGTTTCTCTTATAATGCAAACCGTCATTAAAATTGTCATTCTCTACAACATCACCACACTTAGACAACTCGAAACTATAAGTACAAGTGTTCATGAGAGAAAGAAAAGTAGAAATAAGATACAATAAAATAATAGAGATAACTAAAAATTACTAAAAATGATTAAAATGACTAATAAAATAATACACAAAAAGTTTATAGATGATGTGAAAAAGTAAAAGGTAAAAGAGGGATGGAAATGTGAAAAAATGTATAAAAATAAAAATAAATTGAAAATGTGTTAAAAATAATGGAATTTCATAAAAATAGTATAGGACTCACAGCGTGAGTCTTATTTAAATAACATGAAACTTTAACTCACATCATACATGACACCTAATGCATTCAATTAAACACTGAACATATATATATTTATGAAAATCTATACATTTTTGTGTTGTTAGGTTATATTAGGATTATGGTTTATATAATTGGAAAAATTAATTAAATTGATAGATTTTCATAAATATATTTATTCAGCATCCAATTGAACATGCTAGATGGTGTGTATACTATGAGTTAATGTTATGTCATCAATCGTTGACGAAAACTATTAATTGTATAATGGAAAGACAAAAATGATTAATTTATAATTTTTGAAAGACTAATGTGATTGATAAAAATTTTCATAGATAAATTTAAAAAAAAATCTATTTTTAAACACTAATTTAAACATTAACCTACTAGATGTTAAGTTTAATTAGTGTTTAATTTATTTTGTAAGCAAAGAAAACTAATTTTTCATCAATAAAAAATTAATTTCAATTCCTTATAATAAATTTTATCATTATTTAAATATTTTTTATTAAAATTATAATCTAATCTAACTTACTCATCTAATCTAACGAACTCATCAAAGTTCTGTTGAAAAATTATTAATTTTTTAATTTATTTGTAGACAATACATATATATTAATTACAATTACAAATGATGCTATTTTATATTAAATGATTTATATAATGATGATCTCATTTATTGTCATAAATGATAAATTGAATAAGTCATAATTACTTTTAACTTGAAATAAATGAAAATAAAATAAAAAATACTATTTTATTTAGGTTTTAGGGTTTAATGGATGTCACACTCAAATATAAATAGTGACTTACGAATTTTGGTCTCCAACACATCAAAGTTGCCTCTATAATTCTTTTCCCATCAGAGAAGTTGTGATTTAGTCCTATTAGAAATACAGAAGACTTTGGTTGAGGAAGATCAAAGAATCAAATACTTTCAATCATATTTACGAATTTAAATACGCTTTCGCATTTAAATATTTCTTTCTTAATGATTTAACATGGATAATCTCAAGATTAAAAAATTCTTAAAATTTTTAACAAATAATATCAAAATCATCTATATTTAAATCATTTAAAATATTTAATTTTAATATTCATTTTATTGAATTGAAATATGTATATATTAATTATGTGTTTGGCTCGCAAATTTTGAATTGTATAAAACTTGTTTGGGTTATGTTATTATCCACATATTCTTGCATCACTTGGTATATATACATAAGGGAAGAATTCATGTAAAAGGATGAGAAGATCCCACAAAATTTGAATTGCGTGCCACACTTTTAATTTTGTATTAAGACATCAAATTATATTATTGGATTATCTTATATCACAGTTATATGTATATGAATGTGGATTTAAGAGTTATATGTATAAAAAAATCATTATGTACGTCTATATACTAAACGCGAAGAACATTACGGATTCAAGCCTTTATCAAAAGAAGAAGAAAATATTAATTTATAATATGTAAACATATAATTAATAAAGACTCATAATATTATATAGTAGTTATATATTTTGTTTTACTGAGTAACGTTATTATTTTGTGTTACATGAGCATCTTCAGGTTTTGTTACATAAGAAAATTAGTAATAATTTAGATTATTATATCTATATATTTTATAAATTTTTTGTTTTAAAATAAACTGGTTGAACATTATATTATTAAAGTAATCTCATTTTTTTTAAAAGAAAGAGCTCAACACATAAAGTGGAGCAAATACGGTAACAAAAAGGTAAGCAACATAAAATATGAACGAATCAACCAATCTAGGCATAAATATTCCTTTGTCATCTCTGGCATTACCATCAACAACAAAAAGGGATTAGCACCTAACTACTCAGTGAAGCTTTGGAAAGATAAAGTTATAATTTCCTGAGCTCCTTTTTCTTTTTTCTGAGAAATCCTTCGGTTTCGTTCCAACCAAATGTTCCACATGATCGCACAAAAGCACACCATCAATCTCTTGCGCTCCTCCTTTCTATTTGATACCTTAGTCCAACTCTGAAAGTGCTCCTTCATTGTACCCGGACAAGTCCATTGCATCCCAACATATGATAACCAAGCACACCACACTTGCCATGTAAAACTACAACCAAGAAACAAGTGGTAATCATTTTCATCACCTCTGTTACATAATGCACAAAGAGTATCTTGTTGGCTAATCACCCCTAGTCGACACAGTCTCGCCTTTGTATTTAACCTGCCAATCAATCCAAACCAAACAAATAACTCCACTCTAGGAGGAACATGTCCTTTCCAAACCGATTTAGTAAAGCTGTAACTTGATATGTCCTCTGGAGCCATTTCCACCTGCAACACCTGCACAAAGGAGTTAGTAGAAAAAATGCATTGGTTATCATATTTTCACACCACTCAATCCTCTCTCCCAAATGCAAGTTTGACTAATCTCAAAGTATTATGAAGTTGGTTCAATAGCTCCAACTCCCATAGGAAATGTTCTCTCCTCCATTGGAAGTTCCACACCCAAACTAACCCATCCCAATACCCACAATCCCCTATCACTGATCCTCTTTAGTTTGAAATAGAGAAGTGCCTCAGAAAATTATCTTTCAAAAAACCTCCACTAATCCAGACATCCTCCCAAAACCGAGTACGTCTCCCATCTCCCACCTCCATAGCCAACCCATTGATCATCCTCTGCCTAACTTCCTGATTCTTGAACTAAAGCTGTCATATATCATTCCACGGGCCCCCTCGAATAGGTAGTTTCTGAGAGGCTAGGAGCTCATTTGGATTCAAGTTGTTACAGGAGCATACGACCTTCTTCCACAATGGGCACTCTTTCTTAGAGAACCGCCACCACCACTTAAACAGAAGGGCTGTATTGCGTATCATGGCATCTCCCACTCCAACCCACCTAACCGTTTAGGAGTCTGCACCACTTCTCACTTCACCAAGGCCATACCAGGCCTTCCATCTTTCTTACTCCATATAAACCTTCTTTGCAAGGAAATCAATTTTTCTACAACTGCCTTTGGCATCTTATAGAGGCTCAAATAATAAACTGGAAGGCTATTTAACACAGATTTGATAAACATCAGCTTACTGGCTTTATTGAGCACTTTTGCTTTCCATAGACTGAGCTTCTCCTCCACTTTGTCTATTATCGGCTTCCACGTCTTAACCAACCTTGGGTTCGCTCCTAAAGATATGTCTAGATATTTAACTAGAAGAGAGTCTTGTTTGCAACCTAACACACTGCACATACGCTGTACCCATTGCTCATCACACTTAATAGGAATTAAACTCGACTTCTCAAAATTAATACATAAACCTGACATCAACTCAAAACATCGAAGCAACCTCTGGTAATTCTTGATGGTCTCATCGTTAGGAGGACAGAACAAAATAGTATCGTCAGCAAACTGGAGATGCGACAACTGAATTTGATCTCTTCCAACCGACAAAGGTGCTAAGCACCCATTTCTAACTGCTTCTTCAAGCATTCTATGTAAGACCTCAACAACAAGTACGAATAAGAACGGAGATAAAGGATCACCTTGTCGCAGGCCCCTTTTCATCTTGAATGGCTTAGAAGGTGAGCCATTTATCAAAAATAACATAGAGCATGAACTTAGACACTCCATAACCCAAGCCCTCCATCTCTGACCAAATCCCATCTTCTGCAGCACAAGGTCTACGAACTTTCACTTTACTCTGTCATATGCTTTCTGGAAATTTAACTTTATTATCGCTGCTTCCATCTTCCTCATTTTGATCCACTGAATTGTTTCACATGTGATAAGCGTCCCATCGTGGATTTTCCTGCCCTTGACAAAAGCACTCTGTGTCTCACCTACTAATCCTGGCATAATTGCTCTCATCCTCCTAACTAGCATCTTCGAGATAACCTTATACACACATTCCACCATGCTAATCGGCCGCAAGTCTTTGATCTCCTTAGCACCAGTAAACTTAGGGGCCAGCGCCACCTAGGTTACATTAGCATCTGTCGGCAATCTAGAGGAATGGAAGAAATTCAGTACCGCTGTCGTGAAATCAGGGCCGATGTCGCCCTAACACTTCTTTATGAAATTCATGTTGTATCCATCAATCCCTGGAGCCTTTGACGATTCACAATCCCACTGATAAACCCTGATTTCGTGGTTTATCTTATGCTTATTTTAGGGGATTTATTCATCTTTTCCCACATTTATTCAATAAAATAGCATGGTTTTGTAATTCTCCCTTGAATTGTGCTTAAGTGTAAAAACATGCTTTTTAGGCCCTTAAATTGGTGATTTTAACTCACTTTAATTCCATTTGATGCCTTGATATGTTTGTTAAGTGGTTTCACATTTAGAAGGCAAAGATTGGATTGAAGGAATGAAGAAAAAAGCATGCAAAGTGGGAGAACTCGTGAAGAAATGAAGGAACTGTAAAGCTGTCAAGCCTGACCTCTTTGCACTCAATCGACCATAACTTGAGCTACAGAGGTCTAAATGAGGCAGTTCTAGTTGCGTTGGAAAGATAACATCCGGGGCTACAAAATGATATAAAATTTGTCATAGTTGCTTGACGTCTAGGGACGCACACGCGCACTGTACACATGCGCGCCGATTGGTACACGTGATTTACTAAAAGCAACTTGTGGCCATCGATTTCTAGAGCATTTTAGGCCCAATCCAACTCATTTCTAATGCTATTTCATGCAGAATTCAAGCTTGGGCAAAGGGGAAGCAATTTTTTGTAGCATTAGCATCTTGTAGTGTAGTTTCTAGAGAGAGAAGCTCCCTCTTCTCTCTAGAATTAGGGTAGATTAGGTTAATTTCATCTTAGCTCTAGTTCCAATTTCATGTTCTCATATTGTTTTCTCTATAATTTCATGTTTCTATTCTTGATTCCTCTTAGTTTTCTTGTTAATTCTCCTTTCTTCTCTCTTTTATGATGATGATCTCTTGTTGGATTTGGACCTTTTCTTTAATGCAATTTAATGTTGATGTTCTTTTATTGTTAATTTGAGTTGAGATTTTACCTTCCTTGCAATTTACCATGCTTTCCTTTTGTACCCACCAAGTGTTTGATAAAATGCTTGGTTGGGCTTTAGAGTAGATTTTGAGCATTCTTGGCTTAGAAAGAGTAATTAGGCAATCTTGAGTCATGAAAATCCAACTAATGTTGGTGATCTAGAATTGTTAGTTAATATGATTTCCATTGACTCTAATCTTTTGCTAATTCCATTAGTAAGTTGGTTAGTATATTTGGATTGAGGTTAACTAGTCTTATTAGACTTTCTCCGAGTATGAGGATAACATGATACCTTATTCCATATTCGGGGATGATGTAATAAGATAAATTCTTGTTTATTATTGCGATATGATTGATTAATCTCGTTTGACTTTCTCCCTATGTGTTGGAGTTGACTAAATAAGATGAATTAATCATTGGATAACTAGGATGGAAAGCCTATATTCTCAACCCTTTCCATGAATGTCTCTCTTTATTACTTGTTTCCCTTAATTACTTGCTTGATTTTATTTTCTTGCCATTTATTTTCTTGCAAAAATACAAAACCAAACCCCCATGTTCCTTCATAGCCAATAAGCATACACTTCATTGCAATCCTTGTGAGACGACCCGGAGTCCAAATACTCCAGTTAATTTTCATTTGGGGTTTGTACATGTGATAACCAAATTTTTGATTTGGAGGATTGTTTGTTGGTTTAGAACTATACTTGCAACAAAGATTTCATTTAAGGAAATTCTAGACCATCAAAGAATTCACTCGTCAAAATGGCGCCGTTGCCGAGGAATTGCAATGATGTTATGTTATTGGCTATTGTATATATTGTGAATATCTTGATTTTTGGTTTGTTTGTTAGTTTTTGCTAGTTGTAGGATTTTGTTCTCTTTGTTTCTTGTTAGATTTTGTTTTTATTTTCTCTTTCACCATGAACTCTCATGACTTTGGCTATGAGTGTGGTTCTAACTATGTTGTAGGAGATGGAAATTACAATGACAATATGCATAAAGTATTTGGAGATCAAAGGTGGGAGGAGCCCCAAGCTTATGGACAACCTTCTTGGCAGCAACCTCCTTCGGCTTCTTATGGGTACAATTCAAATATTGATATATACCAATCTAATGCATGTGATGACCCTCATTGTGGTTGTCAACCGCAATCATCATATGCATATGAACCCCCTCCTCAATATAGCCCTCCACCATACTCACAAGTCTCATACCATCATTCACCTCCATATGATCCCAACCCATACACACCATACCAACCACCATATGAACCGTCTCTAGAGCCACCACCATTCCAACACCAATACTTCCATGAACCACAAAGTCCATACACACCACCTCAAGAATTTTACCAATATGAACCACCTTCCAACTACAATAGCCTTCCCTCAAACAATGAAACCTCTCTTCCACAACCATCTCCCGATGAAGCCCTCATCCTAGAATTGAGAGATCTTGAATCTCATCTCTTAAGGCGACAAGAGGAGGATAAAAAGAAGTTTGCAGAGTTAAGAGCAAAAATGGCTATCATAGTAGAAGCCATTGGTAACATAGTCTCATCCCGCCTAAGCTTATGCGATCAAGGCACTCCCATTGTTGAATGTGGAGAGGCAACCAAAGAGCTTAGTGAGGGAGTGAACTTGAAGCTCCGAGGTGAAGAAGAGGAGTTAAAGCAAGAAGTGCAACAAGAGGAGAAGGTAGAGATGATTGAACTAAGGGAATTAGTGGTTGACACCTTAGGATATGTTGAGTACATGGAGGAATCACAAATTCAAAAGCCTTCTTCCATGGAATTTGAAGTTGATGTTGAGGAGGAAAGTGCACAACCTCCAAGGCACAATGTGATTGGAGAATTGGAAGAAGTGTTCCAAGCAACAAGCCCTCTTATTTATGATGATTCCAAATCAACATGTGATCCTTTTGAGCTTGATGAGTCCTTTACTAATATGCTTGGAATTGATGATGAGGTAGACTTCACTTAACCTCCTATCTATGATGAGAGCGATGGGGAAGAGATAGAAGAATTTGGTGAAGAAGAATGTAAACTTAAGGAAGCTTGGCAAGAGGAGGAACTTGAAAAACCTTGCCAAGTGGTGGAAGCCTCTAGAAGAGGATGGACGGGAGTAGAGCGCGCCTTGTCAAGATCATTGAAAATTCCTCCACCTAGGTTGTCATCCAATCCTTCATTTGAGTGGGTAAAACTTCTAACTCTTAGCTCTATTGTCCCATTTGAATTTGGTTTGCTTGAGACGGATGGCCAACTCAGAGCGCTTTGTGTAATTAAGCGTAAGAGGAGGATATTTAGTTGTGGAAGCACTTCGATCCTATTATTCCTCTTTCTCGTAGAAGCTAAGTTGTGGAAGTATCTCGTGTTTTTATCCATATTCCTCGCATGCCTAGACCTCAACATCTGCTTCCAATGTAGTTCTTTTCTCACATACTATTTCTCACAACATATGACTAGCGCCCACCTTCTTGTTTCCACCGTTCCATCATAATCCCCATCACCCACCATATAATCTATCTTTTTAATCTCTTCCTCAAACTTCATGATTTTCTTGTCCAATTCACCAAACTTGTCTCTATGCCATCTTCTCAAAGGAATAACCAAAGCCTTCAATTTATTGGTGAATTGTACCTCTCCTAACCCTCTCCATTCCTCCTTCACCAACCTTAAAAAACCTTCATATGTAAACTACAAATCTAAATTTCAGAACGGTCTCGGTCCGTCCTTAAGTCTCTTATCTTTCACTATGATAGGATAGTAATTTGACAAACCCCGTGGACCACCTCTCAAACGAGTCTCCGAAAACTCCTCAAGTCATTCCAAGCTAACCAGAGCTCTATTAATACAGCTATAGGAACGTCCTCTAAACCATGTAAACTTTCGATCAGTAATCGGCAAGTCCACCAAACCCATGTCGTTTATCCAATTCTTGAAATCTTCCACTGACAAAAGAAGCTATCAGTACCTCGCCTTTCCTCCATCTGCACAATCTCATTAATGTCTCCCAAACAATAGTAGGGACCCTGACACAAGCCAGCTACGTAAATCAGCTCCTCTCACACAACAAGTTTCTCATATCGAGTATGCGCACCATAAACTAAGAAAAAAGCAAAGTTAACATTATTCTCCGACAATACCCCTTCAACACACAACCATCTCTCACATTTATAGCAACTTCTCATGTTAAACCATACATCATCCAAGATTAACAACAGCCCTCCAAATGCGCCAATAAACCCCACATACTCCTACCCTGCATCATTTTTCCAAATTTTCATCACATCAAACCTTGTTACTATTTGTCTTTTAGTCTCAACTAAATCTAACATATTCAACCTGTGTTTCCCTTTAATCCCCTAACATTTCAGGAACAAAAAATTATTTTAAAACATTGTTACACACCTTTTTGTGATTTTTGGGCCTATTCTGTCTTGCTTTAGCCTTCTATTTTGCCATTCTCCTTTTCTGGGTGATTTTTTCATTTTGTTCTTGGAGGATAGCCATAATATCGTCTTCTTCATTATATAGCATTGCTCTTGATTCCTTAGCTAACTCCCAAGTCCTTTTGTTTTTCATCAGTTGCTCATCTAATCTTGAACACTCATTACCACTAATATCATCATGATTGGCATTCCCTTCTTCCCGCATACGGTCTTCCTTGTCACGATAGCCCTCTCCATCATTTTGAATCGTTAGATTTCTGTCAGCAATGAAACTGGTTGCTAGGCCTCTATAATCTAATTCTTCAGTAGCCTCACCATTGGTTTCAGAATCAACTCCATTAACATATTCATAATTATCTCCTACGTTTGCACCCTCATCCCCTTGTAGCCCCTCAACCATCATCACAGCCCCGTCAACCCGTTTTTTCTGAGCTCCATAACTACAATCCCTTGCCAACACGTCATAGCTCCCTTTTTCGGCCTCTCGGTCACCGTTGGCCTCGTCCATCTCCCGCGCACCACCGACAGCCCGTTGCACGGCTTCACCCTATACCAAAGTTCACTGCGAGTTGGCTCCATCGACGTACGGGTCGTGGCCTTCTCCTGCGCTGGTGGCACGTTCACCCAGTGCCGCGCCAGCGCCTACCGCATGGCCCAACTAGCGCCGCAAAGCCTCCCGTTCGGAGAGTACCAACTGGCAACCTCCAACGCATGTCCCTTCCTCATCAGACCTGGCCCCAACACCCCCAAGGACAAGGGTTCCCTTGTAGCATTGACATAATGGCTAAACCGGTATTCTTCCCGTTTTTCCTACTAACCCTACCCAGCTTCCACTGATCTAACTCAATACAGCCTTCATCAGTGCCCTTCCCAATTCTGATTGTGCTTGGGCCATGTTGGCCCAAATAACACTTGTTAGGTTTGTTTACATTAGAGGCCCCAACAATAACCATATTGCTAACATCATTTTTTACCTCTCTTACCATACTGTTATGATTACAATTATAACTCCACGGAATAGTAAGCTCATAATTCACTTCATTATTCTCCTCATATCCCACCAAATCTTCCAAACCTTCAATATCACCATAAGTTGGCTTATACATTACCAATTTTTCATAATCTAACAATTTTGTTAGTTCTTTTGACCTTTTAGCAACATCATCACACTCCCTTATTGTTACGTCATTACGATGATCCCATCTTACGGCATCTTTTGCTATATTTTCCAAGTCACAGTGCAGACCATATACTTCCGGGCCCACCTCTTTAACCAATACGTTGAAGTCACTGGTACCTATTGTGATATGGACCCATTCCTTGATTACATCCATGACACAAGTATCAAT
Source organism: Arachis duranensis (assembly GCF_000817695.3). Classification (NCBI taxonomy): domain Eukaryota; kingdom Viridiplantae; phylum Streptophyta; class Magnoliopsida; order Fabales; family Fabaceae; genus Arachis; species Arachis duranensis. The sequence goes on from NC_029781.3 coordinate 63,702,824, forward strand.
AAGTATACGACTGACACTGAATGAGCTACACGATTCTATCTCTTTTCACCCACAACCACCTCACCCTATTGACTTCCTATCATCTTAAAGATATCTACTGACCAAGAATGTAACGGAACCCCGAAACACTCCAACCACACTCTTCGACACTCACTTTTCTCCGAGTCGTCCCACCTCCAAACACTATAAAATAATTGTAGAAGACTATTCATTTTGAACGTGCATGTCTCTTCAGTATTCAACAGGTTGTCGAAAGTCAGGCGAGCTTTATAAACTCCCATTTCGTGTACTTGAATAACATGTGGAAAGTTCTTCGCAACCATATCCTTTAAGGATCTGAAGTCAATAGTCATCGTCATTCAACCTATTAGACTTTTCTGCAGCCAGTCCAAGTTTTCTTTCACCACAGCCACCTCCAACTTCTTCGTCCACCTATTTTCATGTGGATCTTGGACCCTTTTTATCCTTTTTCACATCTTGAGAGCAACTAGATGGGGATCTCTGATCATCCTCTTGTTCTCTTTATGGCTAATGTATCATTTCATTCTGGTTGCCGCCTCCTGACTGTAGCTTCTTCGTGTCCTTTGCTTCCGACGTTCTCCTGTATTTTGCTTCTTCGACAAACATAACCTTACCTTTCAATCTCATACAATTCATTTCTGTTATAGCCTTCAACGCCCCTCCCTTCGTAGTGTATCGTATGAACGCAAAAATGTGAAAACTACCACCTTTTTGTTTGCGTAATAAATATATATATTATTTATGTGTCCAGTCCAACTGAACAGCTGGAACAGTTCTCTCTTCGAGATGTCTTTTAGGAGTTTATCCAAAAAAATTGAAAATGACTCATTTTCCAACCGCCGATACTCTTATCGGTTCCAAACTCTAGGATTCTTGATCTGATTCCTAGCTCTATCCCTCTATGTGTTTTTCACCCACACTCTCTCTCTTACTCTCTCTCTTTCATCTATTTTCCTTATATAGGAAGATTTCTCTCTACCTCACTTTTTTGCCAACTAACATGCAATGCTTCACCATTTAGCATTTTAACAAGAGTCATAAGTTGGTCATCCATTTCCAAGAGAGCATATTAATATTGACAAAAAAAATTCATGAAAAAAGATTTATGCACTCAATTTGTACTCAAAATAGTGTCGTTCTCTTGGACTCTTGAACGACGACTTGCACCTTTTTGGTTCGCAACTTCTTCCAGATCTTTTTTATTGCTCAAAGTGTGTTTTGGAAATTGTGCGCATTCTTCCTCATCATCGCTTTCACGTCCAACCAAAAAATTTTAACAAGCTCTATTCAATCATTGGTCGACGTGGAAGTATCTTCAATGTAAAAGTTCATTTCTTACTCAACTCCCCCAAATATTTAACCGTTCTCTCAGATTTAATGCACTCAACATCATTAGTTTGTTGCAACTCATCGTTCAATTCCTCTTCTTTCACTTGAGATTCCAAACTTTCTTCCACTACGCACTCTTCAGTTGAAGTTAATTCCTCACATTCATTCCCAAAAGTGTTTTGGTTTTTATATGAACTTAGTGAGACAAGCGAGTTAAGACTTCAGCTATGGTAGCTATGTGATTTTCTTGCCTCTTTTAATATTTCTCTTATTTTCGAAGGTGTTCCTTTTGATTTTGAAAAATAAATGGAGTACTTCTTCCGTGGGCTAGTCAGAAGTTGGAGGTGGAGTTTATTGGTCAAATGACAGAGGTTAAAAAAAATCTTGAGGGTAAAAATATTGATTTGGTATATATAGAGGTGGTGGTTTAAAAGAATCATGAAATAGTATTGGCATCATGGATATAGAGGTGGTGGTTCAAGAGGCTCATATGAGTGGTAGTAAGCTGGATATGAATTTGGATCCCGTGAAGGTGTTTGGTGATGATGGGATGTGGTTTGAGGGTGTTATGATTGAGAAAAATATTAATGATATAGTTCATAGGGATATAGTGTTTGAGAAGTTTCATAATGATGATAAGAGTGGTATGTGCCATAAGGTAAATCATTTCATAGTAGAGTGGAAGAGGTTGATTACATGAAAAATGTTCATATGAGTAAAATTCTTCCATCATTTGATTGTTTCTCTTATAATGCAAACCGTCATTAAAATTGTCATTCTCTACAACATCACCACACTTAGACAACTCGAAACTATAAGTACAAGTGTTCATGAGGGAAAAAAAGTAGAAATAAGATACAATAAAATAATAGAGATAACTAAAAATTACTAAAAATGATTAAAATGACTAATAAAATAATACACAAAAAGTTGATAGATGATGTGAAAAAGTAAAAGGTAAAAGAGGGATGGAAATATGAAAAAATGTATAAAAATAAAAATAAATTGAAAACGTGTTAAAAATAATGGAATTTCGTAAAAATAATATATATATATATATTTATGAAAATCTATACATTTTTGTGTTGTTAGGTTATATTAGGATTATGGTTTATATAATTGAAAAAATTAATTAAATTGATAGATTTTCATAAATATATTTATTTAGCATCCAATTGAACATGCTAGATGTTGTGTATACTATCAGTTAATGTTATATCATTAATCGTTGACGAAAACTATTAATTGTGTGATGGAAAGACAAAAATGATTAATTTATAATTTTTGAAAGACTAATTTGATTGATAAAAATTTTTAGAGATAAATTAAAAAAAAAGATCTATTTTTAAACACTAATTTAAACATTAACCTACTAGATGTTAAGTTTACTTAGTGTTTAATTTATTTTGTAAGCAAAGAAAACTAATTTTTCATCAATAAAAAATTAATTTCAATTCTTTATAATTAATTTTATCATTATTTAAATATTTTTTATTAAAATTATAATCTAATCTAACTTACTCATCTAATCTAACGACCTCATCAAAGTTCTGTTGAAAAATTATTAATTTTTTAATTTATTTGTAGACAATACATATATATTAATTATAATTACAAATGATGCTATTTTATATTAAATGATTTATATAATGATGATCTTATTTATTGTCATAAATGCTGAATTGAATAAGTCATAATTATTTTTAACTTGAAATAAATGAAAATAAAATAAAAATATTATTTTATTTAGATTTTAGGGTTTAATGGATGTCACACTCAAATATAAATAGTGACTTACGAATTTTGGTCTCCAACACATCAAAATTGCCTCTACAATTCTTTTTCCATCAGAGAAGTTGTGATTTAGTCCTATTAAAAATACAGAAGACTTTGATTGAGGAAGATCAAAGAATCAAATACTTTCAATCATATTTACGAATTTAAATACGCTTTCGCATTCAAATATTTCTTTCTTAATGATTTAACATGGATAATCTCAAGATTAAAAAATTATTAAAATTTTTAACAAATAATATCAAAATCATCTATATTTAAATCATTAAAAATATTTAATTTTAATATTTATTTTATTGAGTTGAAATATGTATATATTAATTATGTGTTTGGATCGCAAATTTTGAATTGTATAAAACTTGTTTGGGTTATGTTATTATCCACATATTCTTGCATCACTTGGTATATATACATAAGGGAAGAATTCCTGTAAATGGATGAGAAGATCCCACAAAATTTGAATTGCGTGCCACACTTTTAATTTTGTATTAAGACATCAAATTATATTATTGGATTATCGTATATCATAGTTATATGTATATGTATGTGAATTTAAGAGATATATGTATAAAAAAATAATTATGTATGTCTATATACTAAACGGGAAGAACATTACGGATTCAAGCCTTTATCAAAAGAAGAAGAAGAAAATATTAATTTATAATATGTAAACATATAATTAATAAAGACTCATAATATTATATCGTAGTTATATATTGTGTTTTACTGAGTAACGTTATTATTTTGTGTTACATGAGCATCTTCAGGTTTTGTTACATAAGAAAATTAGTAATAATTTAAATTATTATATCTATATATTTTATAAATTTTTTATTTTAAAATAAACCGATTGAACATTATATTATTAAAGTAGTCTCATTTTTTTGAAAGAAAGAGCTCAACACATAAAGTGGAGAAAGTACGGTAACAAGAAAGTAAGCAACATAAAATATGAACGAATCAACCAATCTAGGCATAAATATTCCTTTGTCATCTCTAGCATTACCATCAACAACAAAAGGGATAAGCACCTAACTACTCAGTGAAGCTTTGGAAGGATAAAGTTGTAATCTCCTGAGCTCTTTTTTTTTTTTCTGAAAAATCTTTCGGTTTCGTTCCAACCAAATGTTTCACATGATCGAACAAAAGCACACCATCAATCCCTTGCGCTCCTCCTTTCTATTTGATACCTCAGTCCAACTCTGAAAGTGCTCCTTCATTGTACCCAGGCAAGTCCATTGCATCCCAACATAAGATAACCAAGCACACCACACTTGCCATGTAAAACTACAACCAAGAACAAGTGGTAATCATTTTCATCACCTCCGTTACATAATACACAAAGAGTATCTTGTTGGCTAATCACCCCTAGTCGACACAGTCTCGCCTTTGTATTTACCCTGCCAATCAATCCAAACCAAACAAATAACTCCACTCTAGGAGGAACAAGCCCTTTCCAAACCGACTTAGTAAAGCTGTAACTTGATATGTCCTCTGGAGCCATTTCCACCTGCAACACCTGCACAAAGGAGTTAGTAGAAAAAATACCTTGGTTATCATATTTTCACACCACTCTATCCTCTCTCCCAAATGCAAGTTTGATTAATCTCAAAGTATTATGAAGTTGGTTCAATAGCTCTAACTCCCATAGGAAAAGTTCTCTCCTCCATTGGAAGTTCCACACCCAAACTAACCCATCTTAAAACCCACAATCTCCTATCACTGATCCTCTTTGGTTTGAAATAGAGAAGAGCCTCGGAAAATGATCTTTCAAAAAACCTCCACTAATCCAGACATCCTCCCAAAACCAAGTACGTCTCCCATCTCCCACCTCCATAGCCAACCCATTGATCATCCTCTGCCTAACTTCCTGATTCTTGAACTAAAGCTGACATATATCCTTCCACGGGCCCCCTCGAATAGGTAGTTTCTGAGAGGCTAGGAGCTCATTTGGATTCAAGTTGTTACAGGAGCATACCACCTTTTTCCACAATGGGCACTCTTTCTTAGAGAACCGCCACCACCACTTAAACAGAAGGGCTGTATTGCGTATCATGGCATCTCCCACCCCCAACCCACCTAACAGTTTAGAAGTCTACTCCACTTCTCACTTCACCAAGGCCATACTAGGCCTTCCATCTTTCTTACTCCATAGAAACCTTCTTTGCAAGGAAATCAATTTTTCTGCAACTACCTTTGGCATCTTATAGAGGCTCAAATAATAAACTGGAAGGCTATTTAACACAGATTTGATAAGCACCAGCTTACTGGCTTTATTGAGCACCTTTGCTTTCCACAGATTGAGCTTCTCCTCCACTTTGTCTATTATCGGCTTCCACGTCTTAACCAACCTTGGGTTCGCTCCTAAAGATATGCCTAGATATTTAACCGAAAGAGAGTCTTGTTTGCAACCTAACACACTACACATACGCTGTACACATTGCTCATCACACTTAATAGGAATTAAACTCGACTTCTCAAAATTAATACATAAACCTGACATTAACTCAAAACATCGAAGCAACCTCTGGTAATTCTTGATGGTCTCATCGTTAGGAGGACAAAACAAAATAGTATCGTCAACAAACTGGAGATGCGACAACTGAATCTGATCTCCTCCAACCAACAAAAAGGTGCTAAGCACCCATTTCTAACTGCTTCTTCAAGCATTCTATGTAAGACCTCAACAACGACTACGAATAAGAACGGAGATAAAGGATCACCTTGTCGTAGGCCCCTTTCCATCTTGAATGGCTTAGAAGGCGAGGCATTTATCAAAAATTAACATAGAGCATGAACTCAGACACTCCATAACCCAAGCTCTCAATCTCTGACCAAATTCCATCTTCTGCAGCACAAGGTCTACGAACTTCCACTTTACTCTGTCATATGCTTTCTGGAAATTTAACTTTATTATCTGCTTCATCTTCCTCATTTTGATCCACTGAACTATTTCACATGTGATAAGCGTCCCATCGTGGATTTTCCTACCCTTGACAAAAGCACTCTGTGTCTCACCTACTAATCCTGGCATAACTGCTCTCATCCTCCTAACTAGCATCTTCGAGATAACCTTATACACACATTCCACCATGCTAATCGGCCGCAAGTCTTTGATCTCCTTAGCACCAGTAAACTTAGGGGCCAGCGCCACCCAGATTACATTAGCATCTGTCGGCAATCTAGAGGATTGGAAGAAATTCAGTACCGCTGTCGTGAAATCAGGGCCGATGTCGCCCCAACACTTCTTTATGAAATTCATGTTGTATCCATCACTCCCTGGAGCCTTTGACGATTCACAATCCCACTGCTAAACCCTGATTTCATGGTTTATCTTATGTTTATTGTAGGGGATTTATTCACCTTTTCCCACATTTATTCAATAAAATAGCATGGTTTTGTAATTCTCCCTTGAATTGTGCTTAAGTGTAAAAACATGTTTTTTTGGCCCTTAAATTGGTGATTTTAATTCACTTTAATTCCATTCGATGCCTTGATATATTTTTTAAGTGGTTTCACGTTTAGAAGGCAATGATTGGATTGAAGGAATGATGAAAAAAACATGCAAAGTGGGAGAACTCATGAAGAAATGAAGGAACCGTAAAGCTGTCAAGCCTGACCTCTTCGCACTCAATCGACCATAACATGAGCTACAGAGGTCAAAATGAGGCAGTTCTAGTTGCATTGGAAAGCTAACATCCGGGGCTTCAAAATGATATAAAATTTGCCATAGTTGCCTGGTGTCTTGAGACGCGCACACGCATTGTACACGTGTGCGCCGATTGGTACACGTGATTTACTAAAAGCAACTTGTGGCCAGCGATTTCTAGAGCATTTTAGGCCCAATCCAACTCATTTCTAATGCTATTTCATGCAGAATTCAAGCTCGGGCAAAGGGGAAGCAATTGTTTGTAGCATTAGCATCATGTAGTGTAGTTTCTAGATAGAGAAACTCCCTCTTCTCTCTAGAATTAGGGTAAATTAGGTTAATTTCATCTTAGATCTAGTTCCAATTTCATGTTCTCATATTGTTTTCTCTATAATTTCATGTTTCTATTCTTGATTCCTCTTAGTTTTCATGTTAATTCTCCTTTTTGCTATCTTTTATGATGATGAACTCTTGTTGGATTTGGACCTTTTCTTTAATGCAATTTAATGTTGATGTTCTTTTATTGTTGATTTGAGTTGAGATTTTACCTTCCTTGCAATTCACCATGCTTTCCTTTTGTACCCACCAAGTGTTTGATAAAATGCTTGGTTGGGCTTTAGAGTAGATTTTGAACATTCTTGGCTTGGAAAGAGTAATTAGGCAATCTTGAGTCATGAAAACGCAACTAATGTTGGTGATATAGAATTGTTAGTTAATATGATTTCCATTGACTCTAATCTTTTGCTAATTCCATTAGTAAGTTGGTTAGTATATTTGGATTGAGGTTAACTAGTCTTATTAGACTTTCTCCGAGTATGAGGATAACATGATACCTTATTCCATATTCGGGAATGACGTAATAAGATAAATTCTTGTTTATTATTGCGATATGATTGATTAATCTCGTTTGACTTTCTCCCTATGTGTTGGAGTTGACTAAATAAGATGAATTAATCATTGCATGACTAGGATGGAAAGCCTATATTCTCAACCCTTGCCATGAATGTCTCTCTTTATTACTTGCTTCCCTTAATTACTTGCTTGATTTTCTTTTCTTGCCATTTATTTTCTTGCAAAAATACAAAACCAAACCATATGTTCCTTCATAGCCAATAAGCATACACTTCATTGCAATCCTTGTGAGACGACCCGGAGTCCAAATACTCCGGTTAATTTTCATTTGGGGTTTGTACATGTGACAACCAAATTTTTGATTGGAAGGATTGTTTGTTGGTTTAGAACTATACTTGCAACGAAGATTTCATTTGAGGAAATTCTAGACCATCAAAGAATTCACTCGTCAAAATGGCGCCGTTGCCAGAGAATTGCAATGATGTTATGTTATTGGCTATTGTATATATTGTGAATATCTTGATTTTTGGATTGTTTGTTAGTTTTTGCTAGTTGTAGGATTGTGTTCTCTTTGTTTCTTGTTAGATTTTGTTTTTATTTTCTTTTTCACCATGAACTCTCATGAATTTGGCTATGAGTGTGGTTCTAACTATGTTGTAGGAGATGAAAATTACAATGACAATATGCATAAAGTATTTGGAGATCAAAGGTGGGAGGAGCCCCAAGCTTATGGACAACCTTCTTAGCAACAACCTCCTCTGGCTTCTTATGGGTACAATTCAAATCTTGATGCATACCAATCTAATGCATGTGATGACCCTCATTGTGGTTGTCAACCGCAATCATCATATGCATATGAACCCCATCCTCAATATAGCCCTCCACCATACTCACAAGTCTCATACCATTATTCACCTCCATAGATCCCAACCCATACACACCATACCAACCACCATATGAACCATCTCTAGAGCCACCACCATTCCAACACCAATACTTCCATGAACCATAAAGTTCATACACACCACCTCAAGAATTTCACCAATATGAACCACCTTCCAACTACTATACCCTTCCCTCAAACAATGAAACCTCTCTTCCACAACCATCTCCCGATGAAGACCTCATCCTAGAATTGAGAGATCTTGAACCTCATCTCTTAATATGACAAGAGGAGGATAAAAAGAAGTTTGCAGAGTTAAGAGCAAAAATGGCTATCATAGTAGAAGCCATTGGTAACATAGTCTCATCCCGCCTAAGCTTATGCGATCAAGGTACTCCCATTGTTGAATGTGGAGAGGCAACCAAAGAGCTTAGTAAGGGAGTGAACTTGAAGCTCCAAGGTGAAGAAGAGGAGTTAAAGCAAGAAGTGCAACAAGAGGAGAAGGTAGAGATGATTGAACCAAGGGAATTAGTGGTTGGCACCTTAGGATATGTTGAATACATGGAGGAATCACAAATTGAAGAGTCTTCTTCCATGGAGTTTGAAGTTAATGTTAAGGATGAAAGTGCACAACCTCCAATGCACAATGTGATTGGAGAATTGGAAGAAGTGTTCCAAGCAACAAGCCCTCCTATTTATGATGATTCCAAATCAACATGTGATCCTTTTAAGCTTGATGAGTCCTTTCCTAATATGCTTGGAATTGATGATGAGGTAGACTTCACTAAACCTCCTATCTATGATGAGAGCGATGGGGAAGAGATAGAAGAATTTGGTGAAGAAGAATGTAAACTTAAGGAAGCTTGGTAAGAGGAGGAACTTGAAAAACCTTGTCAAGTGGTGGAAGCCTCTAGAAGAGGATGGACGGGAGTAGAGTGCGCCTTGTCAAGATCATTGGGAATTCCTCCACCTAGGTTGTCATCCAATCCTTTATTTGCGTGGGTAAAACTTCTAACTCTTAGCTCTATTGTCCCACTTGAATTTGGTTTGCTTGAGACGGATGGCCAACTTAGAGCGCTTTGTGGAATTAAGCGTAAGAGGAGGATATTTAGTGGTTGGCGTTGTAAGTCTAGGCTCATTATGGTTGAAGCTTCAAGGAGCAAGGGTTGGACTAGTGCTCAATTTGATGGGTCTAGGAGGTTAGTTTGGTGCTTCCATGAGAATTCATCCCTCTTGCCACCCGGAGGAAATCACCATGATCAACTCAAGGACGGTGTGAAAACAAAGTGTGGGATCCCGGATCGCACAAGGAAGATCAACTTTGGGAGCCCATGGTTTGTGAAGAACTCCATCAAAGCTCGGAGTTATTAACTTTAAATGACGAACCACAATGGAAGTCCAAGCATTGGTGGATGTTCAAGGATGGATTCAAGCACAAGCCACCCTAATGGATAGCTCCCCATAAGTCCAACTTAAGGACAATAAACAAAAGGGCTAGGTGAGAGACACCCCACCATGGTAACATCTTTCCCTTTTTGTCTTTTATACATATTGGTAAAATAGATTTAATTTTATGTTTTGTTTGTTTAGATATGTCTATTTGGGAGTTTAGTATGTTAAATAAGGTTTTATGATGTTTTGGTAGTTGTTTGGAGGTTTGGAATGCTTGGTTTGGTTCAAAAACATAAAAAATTTTGAAAAACAGAGCACTATCCACGCACATGCGCACTCCACGCGTACGCGTGACCCAAGTAATTTCAACCACCCATGCACACGCGTCATGCACGCGCACGCGTGGATTGAAAATTTTCACTTCCCATACATTCACCCGAGAGTTGTGCTTGAGGTGTGCCAACTTTGTGCCCAATGCACGCGTACGCGCACCTCACGCGTACGCGTCGTTTGCGAAATAACCCATCGACGCACACGCATACCTTGCGCGTACGCGCCGCTTCCATTTCACCATTCCACGTTTACGCGCACATGACGCGCACGCGTGGATTGCCCCTATTTCACCCACCTTCTTTTCTTCTCTTCTCTTTCCACCCTTCAATCATCATCCAACACTACTAAATACTATCCATAACCACTTCTTTTAGTTAGTTAGTTAATTGTTTAATTAGTACATTTTTCATTTTGTTTTCTATTTTTCTTTATAAGTGTTAGATTATTAATCTTGTTTACTGTTTCTTGCTGCTGATTATTGATGAGATGTTATTTTAACATCATTGTTTGTAATTTTCATTGTTGGATTTCTTTGTTGAGGTTATATTTGGTTACTTGGTTTAGAACTTTCCATGCTTAACATTTGTGAACACCAAGTACATGTTACATTGCCTTCATGCATCTTACCTCTTTGAATTGCATGTTTTGGCCACCATGCATTCATCATCCATTGCTAGGCAATTGTATATTATCATTGCATTTTTTAGGTGATGCTTGTTTGTGATATACCCTTTGTTCATATCACCTATTTCATGCATTGAGACTGTGAAATTATGAAATTGGATCAAAAGCTTGCCTAGCGACATATTTTTGAGCTTCCTAAGCTTTGTGGACCATGTTTGCTATGTGATGGATTTTCACTTCTATCTTCTTTTTCCTAAGTTCCATAGCACCCATGTGGTTCACCTCTATGTCACTTAGGTGTCGCAACAACTTCAATATGTGTCATTGATTGTTGTGTAAGTTTCATATACCATTTTATTCACTAAGTTTACTTACACGTCAATCAATGTCCATGCATTATCCAATTTCACAATTGCTTGATTAATTGCTTAAATGCTTCCATGCCTCTTCACTACTTGTTTGATTGACTTAACGTACAAGTCTCTTGAAGTACTTCAAGCACACTAGAATGAGTGAAGTGCATACTTCTTTTGTGTAATTGTGACATGGCTTTTAAATACTAGGGTGTGAGTTCTAAACCGCATGCAAGTTAGGACCCACACGCCTATTTTTCATCAATGTCACATTAACTCACTCACTCAATTCTAGTGAATTACCTCATCCCAACAATCCATACTTCTTTGCTTATGCATTTACTTGTCTTATTATCTCCTATTTTCTATTTTCAGGATAAGTAATCATAAGCAACAATGAAAGCAGAAAAAGGTCATGCAGCAACCGTTTGACCCACCAGCTGGAGGTGGCAAATAGGAAGGTTGCCGTACTCCCTTGCTCATCTTTGAGTGCATCGAGGATGGTGCAAACTTTTAAGTGTGGGGAGGTCGTCCGACCACTCGGCATTTTTAGGTAACAAGTTTTTAATCCCAACACATTTGCATTTCACTTTTAGGTCTCTTAGGATTTTTGGTTGCATTGCATATGTATATATTAAGCTTAGTCAAAATAATGAAATTTTTCAAGAAATTTACCTATAGGGCACCCCAATTGATTGAAAAAAATTTTTTTAGAACTTGCTTGAGTTATATATTTTGTGGATCATGTTTTTGAGCTGAGAACACAAGCATGTGAGATTTGAGTCTAATTGTGTGGTTACATCATACATAACCACTTATTTTCATTCTTATGTGCAGTATTATCTTCCTATGATTGTAATCTTTGATTTGTTTGATTATTTATGTCCATTACTTTATGTATACATGCACTTATATGATTGAGGCCATTATTTCATCAGCTCACTTACCCAAATAGCCTACCTTTTACTCTCCATTGTTAGCCAATTTTGAGCCTATGCTTAACCCAATTGTTCTTTATTGTAGCACATTACAAGCCTAAAGTGAAAAAAAATAAAAGTCCCTTGTTTGGATCTTTGATTAGTTTAGGCTAGTGAGAGCGTTTATTATTCAAGTTTGGGGAGAATTGGGAACATTGGCTGGGATAAAAAGGTATTTTTGTATCTCCATATTTGGGAATTGGGTGCATGCTCATGTATAGATTAAATGTATTAACCTTATGCATTAATGTTCTTGTATATATTTTAGTTTGAAAAAAAATGGGAAAAACAAAAAGAATATATATATATATATAAGAAAAAAATATAGAAAAAGGAAGAAAAAGACAAGCAATAAAAAAGGGACAAAATGCCCTAAGTAAAGCTCAATAAAAAAAATCAATGCATATGTGTGGTGATCAAAAGAGAATGCATGAGTGTGTGAAAAAGTGAAGAATGGGTAGTTAGGTTTGTTTAAAATTGTATAGGTTGTCATAGGTTAGGTGGGAAGTTTAGGTTAATCAAAGATTCAAATTCTAGTCCACTTGACCATATGCATCCTATCTTGACCCTAGCCCCATTACAACCTATGGAAAGCCATCATGATATTTGTATGCATGCATAAAATAATTATTGATTGTTAGATGAAAAACAAATCTTGGAAAGCATGATTAGGGAAGAATTGAGTGAATCAACCCCATACACTTGAGTGCCTAGAGTGGATACACATCCGGTGAGGGTTCGATTGCTCAATTACATGTCTCCACCCATAATCATCTTTTCTTGCAAGTTTGTAAAATCTTTCAGTAATTCAATTCAATTGTGGGTTGATTTGATTGCTATTGCCTTAGCCCTTGTGCTTGTATATGTATTCTTGGAAATTGACTTGTTTTGACCAAGTAGATGCATTCATATAGATAGATTGCATATAGATAAGTTGCATTTAGTTAGTTTGCATTGAATAAATGTTGATACCCTTTTGCTTCTTTCTTGATTTTAGCATGAAGACATGCTTAGTTTAAGTGTGGGGAGATTTGATAAACCCCAATTTTGTGGTTTATCTTATGCTTATTTTAGGGGATTTATTCACCTTTTCCCACATTTATTCAATAAAATAGAATGGTTTTGTAATTCTCCCTTGAATTGTGCTTAAGTGTAAAAACATGTCTTTTAGGCCCTTAAATTGGTGATTTTAACTCACTTTAATTCCATTCGATGCCTTGATATGTTTGTTAAGTGGTTTCAGGTTTCGAAGGCAAAGATTGGATTGAAGGAATGAAGAAAAAAGCATGCAAAGTGGGAGAACTCATGAAGAAATGAAGGAACCGTAAAGCTGTCAAGCTTGACCTCTTCGCACTCAATCGACCATAACTTGAGCTACAGAGGTCCAAATGAGGCGGTTCTAGTTGTGTTGGAAAGATAACATCTGGGGCTTCAAAATGATTTCAACTTTTTCATAGTTGCCGGATGTCTAGAGACGCGCACGTGCACTGTACATGTGCACGCCGATTTGTGCATGTGATTTACTAAAAGCAACTTGTGGCCAGCGATTTCTAGAGCATTGTAGGCCCAATCCAACTCATTTCTAATGCTATTTCATGCAGAATTCAAGCTTGGGCAAAGGGGGAGAAATTGTTTGTAGCATTGGCATCATATAGTGTAGTTTCTAGAGAGAGAAGCTCCCTCTTCTCTCTAGAATTAGGGTAGATTAGGTTAATTTCATCTTAGATCTAGTTCCAATTTCATGTTCTCATCTTGTTTTCTCTACAATTTCATGTTTTATTCTTGATTCCTCTTAGTTTTCATGTTAATTCTCCTTTTTCCTATCTTTTGTGATGATGAACTCTTGTTGGATTTGGACCTTTTCTTTAATGCAATTTAATGTTGATGTTCTTTTATTGTTGACTTGAGTTGAGATTTTACCTTCCTTGCAATTTACCATGCTTTCCTTTCGTACCCACCAAGTGTTTGATAAAATTCTTGGTTGGGCTTTAGAGTAGATTTTGATGATATGAAAACCCAACTAATATTGGTCATCTAGAATTGTTAGTTAATATGATTTTCATTGACTCTAATCTTTTGCTAATTCCATTAGTAAGTTGGTTAGTACATTTGGATTGAGGTTAACTAGTCTTATTAGACTTTCTCCGAGTATGAGGATAACATGATAGCTTCTTCCATCTTCAGGGATGACGTAATAAGATAAATTCTTGTTTATTATTGCGATATGATTGATTAATCTCGTTTGACTTTCTCCCTATGTGTTGGAGTTGACTAAATAAGATGAATTAATCATTGCATGACTAGGATGGAAAGCCTATATTCTCAACCCTTGTCATGAATGTCTCTCTTTATTACTTGCTTCCCTTAATTACTTGCTTGATTTGCTTTTCTTGCCATTTATTTTCTTGTAAAAATACAAAACTAAACCCCTATGTTCCTTCATAGCCAATAAGCATACACTTCATTGCAATTCTTGTGAGACGATCCGGAGTCCAAATACTCCGGTTAATTTTCATTTGGGGTTTGTACATGTGACAACCAAATTTTTGATTGGGAGGATTGTTTGTTGGTTTAGAACTATACTTGCAACGAAGATTTCATTTGAGGAAATTCTAGACCATCAAAGAATTCACTCGTCACCCGCACAGCCTCTCTAACCTCCTCCGGTGTTGGTAACCTCTCTAGAGTCGTAGCATCCTCCTCGTCGATCCTTTCCACCAGCCCATCCCTGAACCCCACCATCGGAGACTTCTCTTGACGATATAACTCCTTATAGAACTCCCTTATGGCAATCTTAATCTTCGCTTGATTCCTTACCATTCTTCTATTAATGACCAGAGTATCAATTCTATTATTCCTCCTTCTCGCAGAAGCTAGATTATGGAAATACCTCGTGTTTTTATCTATGTGCCTCGCATGTCTTATACGTCCTATTAGCAACCATGTCATCAATTTTCTTGATTTCTTCTTCAAACTTCTTGATTTTCTTATCCATGTCACCAAAGTTGTCTCTGTGCCATCTTCCCAAAGGACCGGTCAGCACCTTCAGTTTATCAGTAAATTGTAGCTCTCCCAATCCTTTCCATTCCTCCTTGACCATCCTTAGAAACCCTTCATATGAAAATCACATATCAAGGCTACGGAATGGTCTCGATCCATCCCTTATCCTCTTGTCTTCTATTATAATAGGGCAGTGATCTGACAAATCCCGTGGACCACCTCTTAAGCGAGTTTCTGGAAATGCCTCAAGCCATTCCAGACTAACCAGGGCTCTATCAATACGGCTACAAGACCTTCCTCTAAACTATGTAAACTTCCGGTCAGTAATTGGCAAGTCCACCAACCCTATGTCATATATCCAATCCATAAACTCTTGCGCTAACAAAGACAAGCTATCAGTGCCTCGCCTCTCTTTCACTTGTGCAATTTCATTAAAATCCCCCAAGAAACAGAGAGGGCCTTGACATAACCCATCCACATAACTTAACTCCTCCCACACAACAAGCTTCTCATCTCTAGCATGTGCACCATAAACCAAAAAGAAGGTATAGTTAATAGAATTCTCCGACAGAACACCCTTTACACATAGCCATCTCTCACCCTTATAGCAATTTGTTATTTTAAAGAAGCCCTCATCCCACATTAACAACAATCCACCAGAAGCACCGTCGGATTCAACATATTCCCATCCCGCACAACCATTACCCCAAATTTTCACAACATCAAACCTCGTCACTATCTATCTTTTGGTCTCTATCAGTCCTAACATATTCAATCTAAATTTGTTCCTAAGATCTTTCACCATCCTCAACTTCCTGTCACCCCTTAGCCCCTAACATTCCATGAGCTGATAATCATTTTAAATTAATATTACACACCTTATTGTGACATTTAGGCCTGCTCCGCCTTGCTTTAGCCTTCTGCTTTGCCAACCTTCTTCATGAAAATTAATTTATTTTAGAATATTAGAAATATGGTGGAATATGAATCAATCCAAAAAAATCTATATTTAACAGGATTACATATATACATATCAATAATATTTATATATTTGGGCAATTGATTAAGAATAAATCAATGTTTATTATTTATGCAAACAATAATTGGCTCAAAGGAAGTTTATTGTTTAGACACAAAATAAATATTAAACATTGTATTTATTTTTTATCTAATTATGCATCTACTAACCAGTCCAAAAGAAAGTTGGTGTTTGGCCAATTGATAAAAAATATATAGAGTAATAAAAATAAGTAAAATTCTCAAATTCTCAAATTCTCAAAGTTGGTGTTGAGAATATTTGATAAACCGCACTAAATAAATTTATGTATACGTCGTTTATGCAAGTACAGATCGGTCCAAAGAAAGTTCTGTACTTAGCTAAATTACAGCACATTTGTGATAGTAGACGTGTGATACTTATTTGGTTTCATGTGAGCAATAAGTTTGTCCAAAGATAGACTTATTGTTTGACAGCATTTATTATCAATGTTTGATTACTGTATTAAAAATACCACTTATAAATTAATATTTCTGTCGAAAAAACTAAATGTTAATGTTGTGCTGGATATTTGTGATAGATCCACCATTATATGAATTTTATTCATATAATATGTAACTTGTGTGAATATATTATTTTGCTTTAAAATTATATCTACTAATGTCAGTCTATTTTTTAAATATTATTTTTTCACAATTATAAAAAGGAAGACTTTCCGTCATTAGTAACTTATATTTTATCAAATTAATTAGTATCTCATATGGCCTTTTGAGTTAAATATGGTTGACGGCTTATATCAGTTCAATGGGAGTAAATATATTTTTATTATTCTTGTATATCAGTGGTATGCAGAATTGAAAATAAGATTATATACTCAACTCTAAGGGATACAAATATACTAGTATGGTCTCATTAGATGCCTCAAGAAAGTTATAAAACTCAAAAGTCCATAAAGTTTATTATATTTCAGCAGTAGTCTGATGGATAAGAAATTTGTACACTTATAATTATTGTGTATTTTATTAGTATCTTTGACAGATATTTGAGTTAGTTAAGAATTGATAATTAAATAGAAGATAAATAAGTTTTGTTATAGCAAAACGTTAGATGTTCACACATGTGAACTCAAAAAGTAAAATTAGAGATCATTTGGTATTCAAATCTAACTTTGTTGGATGTCTAGGTAATTTTAATCCACTGCAGATATATTTATATGTGCATTGAAAAAGTCTTTAAAAAGGTGTTAAGAAGACACTTATTACTTTTTCTACTAAAATAATTGAATATAAAATACCTTTTGAAGGCATCCATTTTGGTGACTACGAATACCTGTTATAAATTATGAAAAATAAATTTGAAAGACCGTTTGAGTTTATTTTGTGGCAATGTGTTTGTAGTCTAATAGTTTAAATTTTTGTTAAGCAAGAGAGTTCATAGTGTTAAGTGTTTTATGAGCAAGTTACACACACTCCACAATTGCATGCATATTTGGTTAGTAACAAACACTCGAGATCTTTTATGTGGATACTATTTATATGGGTGTCATATCATTTTATGATATATGATTTCAGTGGAAGTGTGCATTTACATGCTCATATGATTTAGACAAATTTACTAATATAGATAGTTTTGCAAAAATAAAATATTTAGTTTTGTTTTCACTTTGACCCATGATCTCATAAAGTTTAATAAAGTTGGACCACTTGAAAACATGCATACATGAGATCATTTTTTCATATAATTTCTAAAATTTCTCATTCAAATTTGATTTATGTTGTTGAGTATATTAGTATGGTGATCATCGTGGTTTCATCGCGACAGTAACGTGATAAAAGTTACAGTAATTTCATAATTAATATATGAGATGGACCAGATTGTTAAAGTAATCAAGGAAATTGCATTAAGATACGCGCATAAAATTTATAAGATGTGATTATCTTGTTGAGTTAAGTAATTAACTAAATTAATTGATGATGACAAACATTATTTTATTGAAAAAATTACCCAATTAGTGTTGATTATTTCTGATTCAGTGATGCAGGCCATAAAAAGCAAACATAGCAGCAGCCTAATATGAAACAAAATGAATCTACTGGTGGGCTGTCAAAACAATGGAAGCCCAAAGAAAATAAAGCAAAGAATTCAAATGGGCTGAACTAGAAAAGAACCAACCCAAGCCCGAATTCATCTCTCAAGCCAATCCCTCCAAATTGCTTCCACTAAGCCAACGTTCACCTTTTTCATTCAGTCAGAACTCAGAGAAGAGAGACAAAGCTTCGTTCCTAAGCCATTCATCAAAGAAGAAAGAAAGAGAAAGCTTAATCAGAAAGGCAAAAGTCTACTCACCCAAATCTAACCATCTTAGGATAAGTCAAAAGTTAAAGGTAATTTGTTTTCTCTTGCATGCATTTTACTTTCCTCTCTTCTTCTCCAACTCTCTATCAATCCAATTTGGGATACATGAAAAAAGTGATTTTTGATAATCACTACTGCAAATCAATGGCCAAATTTGTTTCTTGGGGACAAAATTGTAGCTCAAGGGTTCAGATTTGAGTTTACCATTGAAAATATTTTTCTTTGCTATCTTGAGGCTTTCGGTCAAGAGAAAGGGTCAAAACCAAAGTTTCTAATTTGAGGATTAATAGAAGAAAGTGAAAAAGTAAGTTGGTGAAGCACACAGCTCGAGGAGTTGACTTGGAAGAGAGCAACACAGCAACATGCAAGAAGATACAAAAAGAAAATTGTTGTTCATATTGAAGCAAGGAGAGATAATCGGTGTTTTGAGGTTTATATTCTGAGAAGAGTTCTCTGAAGAAGTTCATCAACTTGGACAGTGCTTCCTAGTCAAAGGAGCATTCCGCCAAAATGAGGAACTAAATCAGAGGCAAGCAAGTATGGTTCATCACATAGCAAAGAGGCTGTTGAAGTATAAATCTCCTTCATGTTTTACAGATTGTAATTTTCTTTTTAATGTTTATCTTTCTGTAATTTCTTGAGGTAAAAGGCTAAATAAGAGAGTTCATGAAAGAGCCTAAGAGTGGAAAGAGGCAGAGAGAAAACACTTAAATGAAAAGTCAAGAGTGATTTCATATTTCTTTAGGTTGGTTTAGTGTCTTGTATCTTGTACCAATGAGTTACCCCTTTCTTAGTTGGGTGAGCACTAACAGTGAAGAGTTAGGTATTAGCATAACCAAGTAAAGTTAGGTTAGAACTTGAGAGTGAAAGGATTGTGTCAATCCTGTGGAATTGGTGTATATAATACTTTAACTATAGTGGAAATTCCACCACTGTTGTGGTGAAGACTGGATGTAGGTTGCATTGCACAAGACAACTGAACTAGGATACATGATAATGTCAGCTTCTCTCTTTCCTTCTCTGTTCTGTTTTCTGATAATCATGAGACAAAATGAAATTGTCTCATAAATTTTTCACTACTGAGTTCAAATAGAATCAGACTGGAAGTTTATATTCAAGGGTTATTTTATTAAAGTTAAAGAAGGTCAGAGATTCAATCCCCCCTTCTCTAAGCCTTCTAAAACCATCATATGTCAAGAAAGAATATATTTATAGTCCAAGTGGGAGATTGTTGAAAAATTATTAATTTTTTAATTTGTTTATGGGCAATATATATATATATTAATTATAATAAGAAATTGTGGTATTTTACATTTAATGGCTTATATAACGGTGATTTTATTTATTATCATAAATGCTGAATTGAATTAGTCATAATTACTTTTGATTTGGAATTAAAAGAGAGTAAAATCAGAGATACTATTTTATTTTGTGTTTAGGGTTTAATGGGTACCATACTCAAATATAAATAGTAATTTCAGAATTTTGATCTCCAACACATCAAAACAGCATCCTCAATTCTTTTTTATCAGAAGAGTTGTGATTCAGCCTTATTGAAAATGCAGAAGACTTTAATTAAAAAAATTAAAAATCAAATAATTTTAATTATGTTTAAGAATTCAAGTATGTTTCTACATTCAAATATTTTTTTAATAATTTAATATAGATCATTTTAAAATTAAAAAATTCTTAGAATTTTCAACCAGTTTATCTTTCTCCATCTATAGCGTACCATTTACATCATTTAATTCTTCAAGCATAGGTGTAAGAACCGGACTGGACTGGTCGATTCGACCGAAAAATTAATGAACCGGTCACCTGGCTGGTCTGGTTGAGTAATATGACCAAATAAGGAATAGAACTGAAGAGAACTGAAGAGAACTGACTTGAACCATCCGATTTTGATGAAAATTGGAAAATTGGCGGTTTTTATAACCTAGCCAGTTCGAAGCTTCTTTTTATAGTTGCCAAAACGACGTTGTTCTGTGTTTGCAGAAGAGAAAAAATAGAAGAAAAAAAACACTCGAATACCCAATACCCCATCCCCATTTTCCCCTAACCCTAATCCCCTAAACGGTAGCACCCGCCACAACGTAACCCTCACCTCACCTCACCTCACCAGTCATCACACCAGAATCTCCAGTCTTAACCTTACCTCACCTTACCACGACATCGGCGACCGTGTCATCTTCTTCATCTCACCGGACATGATGCATCTCCGACAATATCACTTGCATCGCAGTTCCTTCGTCTTCTTCATCACTTCTCCTTGCTTCGAGTCTCCTTGCTTTGCTTCGTCGTCGCCGTCCTCACGTGTAACGCCCTTCCACACAGAGCTTTGCACTTAGGATGTAAAAAAGAGGTGGTGAGGTGCTACGACCTCTAAAATAAAGATTATATATAAGATATAGTTGAAAGGGTATAGTATACGAGGAGCCTTGAAAGATGGATAAACCAAAATCGCAAAAAGTTAAAAGCGCAATGCTCTGGGATAACGTAACTTGTGTGCAAAGAAAACTAAAACACACATACATATGTATATAAAAAGAGAGTAGAAGGTCAAGGGTACAACTTAAGTGATGAGCGGATAATTTATACGCTTTTTGGCATTGTTTTTAGTATGTTTTTAGTATGATCTAGTTAGTTTTTAGTATATTTTTATTAGTTTTTAGTTAAAATTCACTTTTCTGGACTTTACTATGAGTTTGTGTGTTTTTCTATGATTTCAGGTATTTTCTGGCTGAAATTGAGGGTTCTGAGCAAAAATCTGATTCAGAGACTGAAAAGGACTGCAGATGCTGTTGGATTCTGACCTCCCTGCACTCGAAGTGGATTTTCTGGAGCAACAGAAGCCCAATTGGCGCGCTCTCAACGGCGTTGGAAAGTAGACATCCTGGGCTTTCCAGCAATATATGATAGCCCATACTAAGTGGACCCAGAAGTGGATTTTTACGTCATTTACTCATTTCTGTATACCCTAAGTTACTAGTTTACTATTAATAGGATCTTTTGACATTGTATCTGTACCTCATGACACTTTACACGTTTCTTTGTGTACTTTTCATGGCATGAGTCTCTAAACCCCATGGTTGGGGGGTGAGGAGCTCTGCTGTGTCTTGATGGATTAATGCAATTACTACTGTTTCTTATTCAATCAT
>NC_029781.3:63724605-63724910 GCF_000817695.3 Arachis duranensis
ATTCTCAACTATGAACGTGTGCCTGACAACCACCTCCGTTCTACCTTAGATTAAGTAGATATCTCTTGGATTATTTAATCAAAATCTTCGTGGTATAAGCTAGAACTGATGGCGGCATTCAAGAGAATCCGGAAGGTCTAAACCTTGTCTGTGGTATTCTAAGTAGGATTCAATGATTGAATGACTGTGACGAGCTTCAAACTCCTGAAGGCGGGGCCTTAGTGACAGACGCAAAAGAATCACTGGATTCTATTCCGGCCTGATTGAGAACCGACAGATGGATAGCCGTGCCGTGACAGGGTGCA
>NC_029781.3:63725426-63726490 GCF_000817695.3 Arachis duranensis
TTACTCACGTAAGGTATTACTTGGACGACCCAGTGCACTTGCTGGTTAGTTGTGCGGAATTGCAAAAGTGTGATTGCAATTTCGTGCACCAAGTTTTTGGCGCCGTTGCCGGGGATTGTTCGAGTTTGGACAACTGACGGCTTATCTTGTTGCTTAGATTAGGACTGTTTTATTTTTGTTGGTTTAGAGTCTTTTAGTTGAGTCTAGTTTCATATTCTAAGTTTGGTGTCCTCTTTGTGTTTTTCCTTTAAAATTTTCGAAAATTTGTGTTTGATTTTCTAAAAATTTTAAGTTTGGTGTCATTTTGTTGTTTTTCTCTTTTCTCATTTCAAAAATCAAATCTTTTTCATGAAAATTTTTCAATCATATCTTTCTAATTGCTAATCTCAAAATCTTTTTAATTAACTAATTGATTCAGTCTTCAATTTGCTTTGATCTTATTTTCTTTTAATTTTTGAATTTTTTTATTTTATTTTCCTTTTTTTTTATTTTTTTTCGGTTAATTCAAAAAAAAAACAAAATATTTTATCTATTTGCAATCCATATCATTTCCCTTTATCCATTATGGACCTAAGTGGAATTGATCAGTCCAGAAGGACTCTGGGGTCATATGCTAACCCCATTACAGCTGCATATGGGAGTAGCATCTGTACACTTCCCATCAAAGCAAGCAGCTTTGAGCTAAATCCTCAACTCATTATCATAGTGCAGCAAAACTGCCAGTATTCCGGTCTTCCACAGGAAGAGCCTACTAAGTTTCTGGCACAATTCTTACAAATTGCTGACACAGTACATGATAAAGAGGCAGATCAGGATGTCTACAGACTATTACTGTTTCCATTTGCTGTAAAAGATCAAGCTAAAAGGTGATTAAATAACCAACCTACAGCAAGCATAAAGACATAGAAACAGTTATCAGACAAATTCCTGAATCACTTTTACCCTCCAAAGAGGATGACACAGCTAAGGCTGGACATCTAAGGCTTTAAACAAGAGGATAATGAATCCCTTTATAATGCCTGGGAGAGGTATAGAGGTATGCTAAGAAAGTGCCCCTTTGAAAT
>NC_029781.3:63727086-63728159 GCF_000817695.3 Arachis duranensis
CATGAAAGAAATCTTAAGTCATAAGAAGGATTGGAGAGAAACTGAAAAAGTGTTTCTCACTGAAGAATGCAGTGCAGTCATGCTAAAAAGCTTACCAGAAAAGCTTCAAGATCCAGGAAGCTTTATGATACCATGCACATTAGAAGGTGCCTGCACCAAGACAGCCTTATGTGATCTTGGAGCAAGCATCAATCTAATACCTGCATCCACTATCAGAAAGCTTGGGTTAACTGAAGAAGTCAAACCAACCCGGATATGCCTCCAACTTGCTGATGGCTCCATTAAATATCCATCAGGCATAATAGAGGATATGATTGTCAAGGTTGGGCTATTCACCTTTCCAACTGACTTTGTGGTGCTGGAAATGGAGGAGCACAAGAATGCAACTCTCATTCTAGGAAGACCTTTCCTAGCAACTGGACGAACTCTCATTGATGTACAAAGAGGGGAAGTAACCCTGAGAGTCAATGAGGATGAGTTCAAGTTGAATGCTGTAAAAGCCATGCAGCATCCAGACACACCAAATGACTGCATGGGCGCTGACATTATTGACTCTCTGGTAGAAGAGATCAATATGACTGAAAGCCTAGAATCAGAGCTTGCGGACATCTTCAAAGATGCTCAACCTGATCAAGAAGAATCAGTGGAAACAAAGGAATTTTCGAAAATTCCTCAGGAGGAGGACAAGCCTCCCAAACCTGAACTCAAACCACTACCACCATCCCTGAAATATGCATTTCTGGGAGAGGGTGACACTTTTCCAGTGATTATAAGCTCTGCTTTAAATCCACAGGAAGAGGAAGCACTGATTCAAGTGCTAAGGACACACAAGACATCTCTTGGGTGGTCCATAAGTGATCTCAAGGGCATTAGCCCAGCTAGATGCATGCACAAGATCCTGTTGGAGGATAATGCCAAACCAGTGGTCCAACCACAAAGGAGGCTAAATCCAGCCATGAAGGAGGTGGTGCAGAAAGAGGTCACTAAATTACTAGAGGCTGGGATTATTTATCTTATTTCTGATAGCCCTTGGGTGAGCCCTGTCCAAGTTGTCCCCAAAAAGGGAGGCATGA
>NC_029781.3:63728273-63729979 GCF_000817695.3 Arachis duranensis
TACAGAAGGCTCAATACAGCCACCAGAAATGATCATTTTCCTTTACCATTCATAGACCAAATGCTAGAAAGACTAGCTGGTCATGATTATTACTGCTTTTTGGATGGCTATTCAGGCTACAACCAAATTGCAGTAGACCCTCAGGACCAAGAGAAAACAGCATTTACTTGCCCTTCTGGCGTGTTTGCTTACAGAAGGATGCCTTTTGGTTTGTGCAATGCACCTGCAACCTTTCAAAGGTGCATGCTCTCTATCTTCTCAGATATGGTAGAGAAATTTCTGGAAATCTTCATGGATGACTTCTCAGTATATGGAGACTCATTCAGCTCCTGTCTTAATCACCTAGCACTTGTCCTGAAAAGGTGCCAAGAGACTAACCTGGTTTTAAACTGGGAGAAATGTCACTTTATAGTGACTGAAAGGATTGTCCTTGGGCACAAAATTTCAAACAAGGGAATAGAGGTGGATAAGGCAAAGATAGAGGTAATTGAAAAATTACCACCACCTGCCAATGTTAAGGCAATCAGAAGCTTTCTGGGGCATGCAGGATTCTACAGAAGGTTTATAAAGGATTTTTCGAAAATTGCAAAACCTTTGAGTAACCTGCTAGCTGCTGACACACCATTTGTGTTTGACACACAGTGTCTGCAGGCATTTGAGACCCTGAAAGCTAAGCTGGTCACAGCACTAGTCATCTCTGCACCAGATTGGACATTACCATTTGAACTAATGTGTGATGCCAGTGACCATGCCATTGCTGCAGTGTTGGGACAGAGGCATAACAAACTCCTGCACGTCATTTATTATGCCAGCCGTGTTCTAAATGACGCACAGAAGAATTACACAACCACAGAAAAAGAGTTACTTGCAGTGGTCTATGCCATTGACAAGTTTAGATCCTACTTAGTGGGGTCCAAAGTGGTTGTGTACACTGACCATGCTGCTCTTAAATACTTACTCACAAAGCAGGATTCAAAACCCAGGCTTATCAGATGGGTGTTACTTCTGCAAGACTTTGATATAGAAATAAGAGACAGAAAAGGGACAGAGAACCAAGTAGCTGATCATCTGTCCCGAATAGAACCAGTAGCTGGGGCGTCCCTCCCTTCTACTGAAATCTCTGAGACATTCCCAGATGAGCAACTCTTGCCATTCAGGAAGCTCCATGGTTTGCAAATATTGCAAATTATAAAGCTGTGAGGTTCATACCACAGGAGTACAGCAGAGTGCAAAGAAAGAAATTAATTTCAGATGCCAAGTACTACCTCTGGGATGAACCATATCTCTTTAAGAGATGTGCAGACGGAATGATCCGCAGATGTGTACCCAGAGAAGAAGCACAAAGGATCCTATGGCACTGCCATGGATCACAGTATGGAGGACATTTTGGAAGTGAGCGAACAGCCACTAAAATCCTCCAATGTGGCTTCTACTGGCCTACTCTCTATAAAGATTCCCGAGAGTTTGTGCGTAACTGTGACAGTTGCCAAAGAGCTGGTAACTTACCTCACGGATATGCCATGCCTCAACAAGGGATATTAGAGATAGAATTGTTGGATGTATGGGGAATTGACTTCATGGGCCCATTCCCACCATCATACTCAAACACTTACATTCTAGTGGCAGTAGACTATGTATCTAAGTGGGTAGAAGCAATGGCGACACCCACTAATGATACCAAGACTGTGCTGAAATTCCTCCAGAAA
>NC_029781.3:63730757-63731540 GCF_000817695.3 Arachis duranensis
TTTAGAAAAACGCCCAGTGATAAAGGAATTCTGGCGTTTAACGCCAGCCAGGGCACCTGGCTGGGCGTTAAACGCCCAAAAGGGGCAACAAATGGGCGTTAAACGCCAGAATGGGTGCCATTCTGGGCGTTTAACGCCAGAAAGGTGGGGGGACCACAATTTTGTTTTCAAATCAAATTTTTTCAAACTTTCCTTTTCTTACCCATATTTTTCTACAAAAACACATTTCAATCTCTCATCATTCACTTTCAAATTTTCAAAAGTCTAAAATCATTCTTCAAATCTCTCAAATCATTCCCAAATTTTGTTCAAAAACTTACCCTTCTCTCAATTTCTTTCCATATCTTCTCAAATCTCCTTTCAAATTTCTCTTTTTTTTCGAAATCTCTCCTCCCCACTTTATAAATACACGTTTAGCCCCCCTCATTCCACCACACCATTCGAATTTACTCTTCCTCTCTCTCTCTCTTCTTTCCTTTCTTTTGCTTGAAGACAAGCAAACCTCTAAGTTTGGTGTGCTTTTCCGTGATCACTAAGCCAAGATTCATCAAGATCATGGCTCCTAAGAGAAAACAAACCAATTTAAGAGGAAAGAAAGAGAATAATCCAAAGAATCTTTGGAATCAAGAGAAGTTCTTAACCAAAGAACATGAAGACCATTATCACAAAATAATGGGTCTGAGGTCAGTGATCCCGGAAGTTAAATTTGATCTGAAAGAAGATGAATATCCGGGGATCCAAGAGCAAATTCGAAACAGAGGATGGGAAGTTCTAACCAATCCT
>NC_029781.3:63732136-63732965 GCF_000817695.3 Arachis duranensis
CAGCCTAGAAGCATCTATCAACAAGTTGCAAGAGACTATGGAGCAACTGAAGGAAGAACAGCAGAATCAGAACTGCATGCTTTGCAAATTGCTGAAGGAACAAGAGAAGCAGGGGCGTGAACTCCAAGAGTTGAAACGCCAAAAGCTCTCCTCTCAAGCTGAGGGAGCATCCACTTCTCAAAATCAAGGTTGTTGAGTCCTAACTCTGTGAAAACCTCTATCATTTGGAGCCTAGTTTAAATTTTTGCTTTCTAATTTTATTTTTTTTAGTCTCATCTTATATCTATTTTTGAGTCTTGTTCTTAATTCATAATTAATAAAATTTAAAATTCATGTCTTAAAGCTATGAATGTCCTATGAATCCATCACCTCTCTTAAATGAAAAATGCTTTAATCACAAAAGAACAAAAAGTACAGGATTTCGAAATCTATCCTTGAAAATAGTTGAATTAGTTTGATGTGGTGACAATAATTTTTGTTTTCCGAATGAATGCTTGAACAGTGCATATGTCTCTTGAATTTGTTGTTTTGAGAATGTTAAAAATTGTTGGCTCTTGAAAGAATGAGGAAAAAAGAGAATTGTTATTGAGGATCTAAAAAAATCATCTAATTGATTCTTGAAGCAAGAAAAAGCAGTGGATACAAAAAAAATTTCGAAAAAAAAAGAGAGAAAGAAAAAGAAAGAAATGAAAGAAAGAAATAAAGTTGTAATCCAAGGCAAAAAGAGTGTGCTTAAGAACCCTGGACACCTCTAATTGGGGACTCTAGCAAAGCTGGGTCACAATCTGAAAAGGTTCACCCAATTATGTGTCTGTGGCATGTATGTATC
>NC_029781.3:63733096-63733305 GCF_000817695.3 Arachis duranensis
TATCTAAGTTCTGAGTTCTTATAGATGCCAATCATTCTGAACTTCAAGGGATAGAGTGAGATGCCAAAACTGTTCGGAGGCGAAAAGCTACCAGTCCCACTCATCTAATTGGAGCTATGTTTCCTTGATAGTTTGGAATCTATAGTATATTCTCTTCTTTTTATCCTATTTTGATTTTCAGTTGCTTGGGGACAAGCAACAATTTAAGT
>NC_029781.3:63733412-63736689 GCF_000817695.3 Arachis duranensis
TTGTTTTTAGTGTAATCTAGTTAGTTTTTAGTATATTTTTATTAGTTTTTAGCTAAAATTCACTTTTCTGGACTTTACTATGAGTTTGTGTGTTTTTCTGTGATTTCAGGTATCTTCTGGCTGAAATTGAGGGTTCTGAGCAAAAATCTGATTCAGAGACTGAAAAGGACTGCAGATGCTGTTGGATTCTGACCTCCCTGCACTCGAAGAGGATTTTCTGGAGCTACAGAAGCTCAATTGGGGCGCTCTCAACGGCGTTGGAAGGTAGACATCCTGGGCTTTCCAGCAATATATGATAGCCCATACTTTGCCCAAGATTTGATGGCCCAAACCGGCGTTCAAATTCACCATCAGAATTCCAATTCCAGCGTTTAACGCTGGAACTGGCATAAAACTTGGAGTTAAACGCCCAAACTGGCATAAAAGCTGGCGTTTAAACTCCGGAAAAGGTCTCTACACGAAAATGCTTCATTGCTCAGCCCAAGCACACACCAAGTGGACCCAGAAGTGGATTTTTATGTCATTTACTCATTTCTGTATACCCTAAGTTACTAGTTTACTATTAATAGGATCTTTTGACATTGTATCTGTACCTCATGACACTTTACACGTTTCTTTGTGTACTTTTCACGGCATGAGTCTCTAAACCCCATGGTTGGGGGTGAGGAGCTCTGCTGTGTCTTGATGGATTAATGCAATTACTACTGTTTCTCATTCAATCATGCTTGCTTCCATTCTAAGATAATACTTGTTCTTAATCCGGATGAATGTGATGATCTGTGACAATCATCATCATTCTAAACTATGAACGCGTGCCTGACAACCACCTCCGTTCTACCTTAGGTGCGTTGAACATTTTCACTGAGAGGATGGGAGGTAGCCATTGACAACAGTGAAACCCTACATACAGCTTGCCATGGAAGGAGTCTTGCGTGTTTGAAGAAGAAGACAGTAGGAAAGCAGAGATTCAGAAGATGGAGCATCTCCAAAACCTCAACCTATTCTCCATTACTGAAATTCAAGTACCTGTTTTATGTTCTTTTGCTTTTTACAATCAATCCTGATAATTTCTGATATCCTGACTAAGATTTATAAGATAACCATAGCTTGCTTCAATCCGACAATCTCCGTGGGATCGACCCTTACTCACGTAAGGTATTACTTGGACGACCCAGTGCACTTGCTGGTTAGTTGTGCGGGATTGCAAAAGTGTGATTGCAATTTCGTGCACCATTAAGCAAGCTCCTAACTCAGCCTGCGAAGCTAAGGCTAGTTGGAGAATATTTACATACATATGTATGTACATAACCCACAACCCAGAATACATATATGAAATCCTAGTTTTCCGTACACCTCTAAGAGAGTTCTATACATATGATCACATATAAATTATACATAAAATAAAGTCCCCAAAAGATCCACTTTTCTACAAAACTCCAGACGCCTAGCGAGGTGCTTCTTGACCTGCATCTGAAAAATACAAATATCGTATGGAATGAGAACTGAGGGTTCTCAGTATCGTAAAGGTGCCACGTACATAAGATATAAGGTCCTGGGAATGCCAGAGGCAATCCTAGAATGCCGACACTCTGATTCTAAAACTTAAAGAACTAAAGTAGAAACCATAAGTCAAGGTGGTTTTCTAGGGATTCCTAACTTAACAAAGTCTTAAGCCTAACCAAATCCCTAACTTCTCTGCCTTTCTTTCGTTCCTCCGACTCCGATGATATTACATAGACAAACAAACAGGCAAAGCAAGCACAAGTAGAATACAAATACAGCAGGTAACAATTTAGCAAGTAAGCAAAATAATCACGTAGACAAGCCCAATTAATGCACAAGCAATCAAAACACACAAATGCATATGATGCATGCTTGTCCTACGGCTGATGATATCACCTGTCGGTTATATAGAAAACCCGACAGGTCCTGGTAGCTAACCATGGACTGAAACACTCATGCAGAGCAAGTGGGTTTGAGCTACAACCCCCTTGCTACTACACACTTAACCCAGAGCAAGTGGAATAACCACTACTGTGGCTACTACCCAGGCGGGTGTTTAAAAACTCAACCTAGAGCAAGCGGAATAATCCACTACTGCTGCTACTACCCAGGCATCACAATCACCTACCTGGAGTAAGCGAGACAAACCACCATCCTTGCTACTACACAGGTATCTCAAACATACACTCATTCATTCCATCTCAGTTCAATCATCAATCATGATATCAATATGACCAAATATTCATCAATTACATAACACTTTCACACTTTCCAACCATTTTCATCATATTTTTAACCTTGCTTTACCCCCAAGTTACCACCATTTTTTAACTCCATCTTGTTACTAGGGTTACTAATAAGATCTAGGATTAAAAGAATGAAAATAGAAGTTTGGAGGTTCAAAATTGGTTTTAAAATGCAAAACATTTATTTGCTGAAAACAGGGCTATGCATACGCATGTAAGAGGTATGCCATATGTCCGCATACGCATACACACTGGACAGGATCGCATGCTCGCGTATGCCCCGTGTTCGCGTACGCATAGGTCCTATTTTGGGCAGTATGCGTATGCATACACATGTCCGCATACGCATACGTGCCAAACAGAATTGACCCTTCACGTAAGAAGGGTATGTGATGAGCGGATAATTTATACGCTTTTTGGCATTGTTTTTATATAGTTTTTAGTAAGTTTGAGCTACTTTTAGGGATGTTTTCATTAGTTTTTATGATAAATTCACATTTCTGGACTTTACTATGAGTTTGTGTGTTTTTCTGTGATTTCAGGTAAATTCTGACTGAAATTGAGGGATTTGAGCAAAACTCTGAAGAAGGCTGACAAAAGGACTGCTGATGCTGTTGGAATCTGACCTCCCTGCACTCGAAATGGATTTTCTGGAGTTACAAAACTCCAATTGGCGCGCTCTCAACGGCGTTGGAAAGTAGACATCCAGGGCTTTCCAGCAATATATAATAGTCCATACTTTATTCGAAGAATGACGACGTAACTTGGCGTTGAACGCCAAGTACACGCTGCTGTCTGGAGTTAAACGCCAGAAAAACGTCATGATCCGGAGTCAAACGCCCAAAACACGTCATAACCTGAAGTTTGACACCAAGAAATGCCTCTACTCGTGGATTGATCAAGCTCAGCCCAAGCACACACCAAGTGGGCCCCGGAAGTGGATTTATGCATCAATTACTTACTCATGTAAACCCTAGGAGCTAGTTTATTATAAATAGAACATTTAACTATTGTATTAGATGTCTTTT
>NC_029781.3:63737403-63738330 GCF_000817695.3 Arachis duranensis
ACTGAGATTTACAAGGTGACCATAGCTTGCTTCATACCAACAATCTCTGTGGGATCGACCCTTACTCACGTAAGGTTTATTACTTAGACGACCCAGTACACTTGCTGGTTAGTTGAACGGACTTGTGTCCACTCGTGCCAATTTCTAAAATCCAATTACAATGAATAAGATCACAATTTCGTCCACCAAGTTTTTGGCGCCGTTGCCGGGGATTGTTCGAGTGTGGACAACTGACGGTTCATCTTGTTGCTCAGATTAGGTAATTTTCTTTTCAAAAACTTTTTCAAAATTTTTCTTTTCTTTTTCGTTTTCTTCACAAATATTTTCGAAAAAATTAAAATAAAAATATTTTTCGTTTTTCCAAAAATATTTTCGAAAATAAATTAATAAAAATACAAAAAAAATTCATAAAATCATAAAAATCAAAAATATTTTGTTTCTTGTTTGAGTCTTGTGTTAATTTTTACGTTTGGTGTCAATTGCATGCTTTTACAATTTTTCTTGCATTTTTTCGAAAATCTCATGCATCCATAGTGTTCTTCATGATCTTCAAGTTGTTCTTGATGATTTCTTGTTTGATCTTGATGATTTCTTGTTTTGTGTTGTTTGTTGTTTTTCATGTGCATTTTTGCATTCATATTTTCCATGCATTAAAGATTTCTAAGTTTGGTGTCTTGCATGTTTTATTTGCATTAAAAAAAAATTTTTCAAAATTATGTTCTTGATGTTCATCATGATCTTCAAAGTGTTCTTGGTGTTCATCTTGACATTCATAGCATTCTTGCATGCATTCATTGTTTTGATCTAAAAATTTCATGCATTGAGTATTTTTGTTGTTTTTCTCTTTCATCATTAAAAAAATTCAAAAATCAAAAAAATATCTTTTCCTTATTTCCCTCCAAATTTTCGAAATTTTGGGTTGACTTG
>NC_029781.3:63738522-63738996 GCF_000817695.3 Arachis duranensis
TTTTTCAAAATATTTTCAAAATCTTTTTCTTATCTTTTTATCAAATTTTCGAAAATTTAGCTAACAATTAATGTGATTGGTTCAAAATTTGAAGTTTGTTACTTTCTTGTTAAGAAAGGTTCAATCTTTAATTTCTAGAATCTTATCTTGTAGTTTCTTGTTAGTTAAGTAATTTTAAAAATTAAATCTTTTTCAAAATATCTTTTTCTTAAAAATCTTTTTATCTTTTTTATCTTATCTTTTTCAAAATTTTATCTTTTTCAAATTTGATTTCAAAACATCTTATCTAACCCCTTATCTTCTCATCTTTTTCAAAATTTGATTTCAAATCTTTTTCAATCAACTAACTAACTTTTTGTTTGTTTCTTATCTTTTTCAAAACCACCTAACTACTTTTTCCTCTCTAATTTTCAAAATTACCTCCCTCTCTTTTTCAAAAATTTTTTTTGTTTTAAATTCTAATTTTAATTATAT
>NC_029781.3:63739322-63739505 GCF_000817695.3 Arachis duranensis
TCCAGAACCTGAAAGGACTCTGAAGAGAAAATTAAGAGAAGCCAAATTACAACAATCCAGAAACAACCTTTCAGAAATTTTAGAACAAGAGAAGGACATGGCAGCCGAAAATAATAATAATAATAATAATGCAAGGAGAATGCTTGGTGACTTCACAAAACCAACATCCAAGTTTGATGGAAA
>NC_029781.3:63739784-63740031 GCF_000817695.3 Arachis duranensis
CTAAGGATAGCCTGGACTCCTGGGATAAGCTGGTCACTGCCTTCTTGGATAAATTCTTTCCTCCTCAAAAGCTGAGCAAGCTGAGAGTGGATGTTCAAACCTTCAAACAAAAAGATGGTGAATCCCTCTATGAAGCTTGGGAAAGATATAAGCAGCTGACCAAAAGATGTCCATCTGACATGTTTTCAGAATGGAACCTATTAGATATATTCTATTATGGTCTCTCTGAATTTTCGAAAATGTCATT
>NC_029781.3:63743971-63744764 GCF_000817695.3 Arachis duranensis
CGCTCTCAACGGCGTTGGAAAGTAGACATCCAGATCTTTCCAGCAATATATAATAGTCCATACTTTATTCGAAGAATGATGACGTAACTTGGCGTTGAACGCCAAGTACAAGCTGCTGTCTGGAGTTAAACGCCAGAAAAACGTCATTATCCGGAGTTGAACGCCCAAAACACGTCATAACTCGGAGTTCAACTCCAAGAAATGCCTCAACTCGTGGATTAATCAAGCTCAGCCCAAGAATACACCAAGTGGGCCCCGGAAGTGAATTTATGCATCAATTACTTACTCATGTAAACCCTAGTAGCTAATCTAGTATAAATAGAACATTTATCTAATGTATTAGATGTCTTTTGACCACATTTCATCTTTGGTCTCAGTTCTGTTTTATTCTTCATCTTAGGAGATCATTGATCACGTTAGGGAGGCTGGCCATTCGGCCATGCCTGAACCCTTTGCTTATGTATTTTCAACGGTGGAGTTTCTGCACACCATAGATTAAGGGTGTGGAGCTCTGCTGTACCTCAAGTATTAATGCAATTTTATTATCTTTTATTCAAATCTCTCTTATTCTTATTCCAAGATATTCATTCGTACCCAAGAACATGATGAATGTTATGAGTCAAATTACCCTCATTATCATTCTAACTTATGAACGCGCGTGATTGACAACCACTTCCGTTCTACATGCAACAGAGCTTGAATGCGTATCTCTTAGATTCCCCAACAGAATCTTCGTGGTATAAGCTAGATAGATGGCGGCATTTATGAGGATCCGGAAAGTCTCACCTTGTCT
>NC_029781.3:63746288-63748082 GCF_000817695.3 Arachis duranensis
ATATATATATATATATATTCATATCATCATGTTAGTCATCATAAACTCATAAATTAACATCCTATTATCACCGCAAATAACAATCATCCAACAAATACTCAATTCATATCACAATCATCATCAAGGGTGCTAATTCAAGGGTGCTAAGCATTAAACATACGCATATGTTCCAACTTATCCTATGGTCATCTAGCCTAAGTTTTCACAAGACATTATATATTAAATACGAGAAACCAAAATCATACCTTGACCGATTCATCGTAAAACCCAGAATATCACAATTTGTCACTGTTCCACGACACCCAAGTTTTCAAAGTCTGACCAAACGGATCTTGATAAACCCAATTTGTAGGGTTTATCTTGTATTGATTTTAGGGGATTTTATCACCTTTTACCCACATTTATTCAATGAAATATCATGGTTTTGTATATTCTCCTTTAATTGTGCTTAAGAGTGAAAACATGCTTTTTAGGTCTTAAAATAAATAAATTTAATTCACCTTGATTCCATTAGATGCCTTGATATGTTTGTTAAGTGATTTAAGGTTTAGGAGGCAAAGATTGGATCAAGGGAATGAAGAAAGAAAGCATGAAAAGTTGGAGAACTCATGAAGAAATGAAAGAACCGGAAAGCTGTCAAGCCGACCTCTTCACACTTAAACGACCATAACTTGAGCTACAGAGGTCCAAATGATGCGGTTCCAGTGGGATTAGAAAGCTAACATCCGGGGCTTCAAAACGATATAAGATTTGCCATAGTTGCTACACGTATGGTGGCGCGCACGCGTATAGTACGCGCACGCACCGTTGCTGCCACCTGGTTCACTTAAAGCAAAACGTGGCTAGCGAATTCTAAAGCCTTGTGGGCCCAATCCAACTCATTTCTGATGCTATTTAACCCAAGGAATGAAGAGGGAAACACATGTTAGTTACCAATTAGTTTTAGTTTATCTTTTAGTTAGTTTCTAGAGAGAGAAGCTCTCACTTCTCTCTAGGATTAGGATTAGAATTAGTTCTTAGATCTAGGTTTTAATCTTTTCTTTCTTCTACTTCTACCTTTCAATTCTTTGTTGTTACATTCATCTTCCTCTACTCTTTTGTTGTAATTTCCTTTGTGTTGTTCTTATGTTTTGTTGTAGATCAACTTTTGTTCCTTCTACTCTCTTTCAATTCAATCAAGGTAATTCATAATAAATGTGTTTCTTTTGATTGTTGTTGTTAATTCATTTCAATAATTATTGTTAGATTCTATTCTTGTTATCAATTTACTATGCTTTCCTTTTATGCCTTCCAAGTGTTTGATGAAATGCTTGGTTGGATTTTAGAGTAGAGTTTTATGCTCTTGGCTTGGAAAGGTAACTTAGGAACTCTTGAGTTGCTAATGTCCAAGTAATTGATGATTGGGATCCATTGACTCTAGTTCTCACTAGTTGAATTAGTGGAGAGTTAGGACTTATGGACTAGGATTGATATAGCTCATTTGACTTTCCTTTACTACTAGTTAGAGGATGATTTAATGAGATTAATCCTTGCCAATTCTCGTATTGTGGTTAGTGATTAGGATAGAGATCCTTGACCACCAACCCTTGCCAAGACCTTTTTAGCCATTAGTTTACTTCCTTGCCATTTATCTTTCATGCCTCTTATAAAAACCTCAAAAATAATTCATAACCAATAACAAGACACTTTATTGTAATTCCTAGGGAGAACGACCTGAGGTTCAATACTTTCGGTTTATAAATTTGGGGTTTGTTTTAGTGACAAACAACTTTTTGTATGAAAAGATTATTGTTT
>NC_029781.3:63748185-63748485 GCF_000817695.3 Arachis duranensis
AAAATGGCGCCGTTGCCGGGGAATTGCAATGGTGTTGTGTTATTGGTTATTGTATATATGTGAATATTGTGAATATGTTTGATTTTTGCTTCTTTGTTAATTTTTAGTTTGTTCTCTTTAATTGTTCCTATTTTTTTGTTTTTTTCCCTTCTCTTGCTATCATGAATTCTCATTTTGGCCATGAGTGTGATTACAATTATGTTGTAGGTGATGAGGACTATAATGAAGATGTGTATCAAGGATGGGATAACCAAAGGTGGGAGGAGCCATATGCATATGATCAATCTTCATGGCAACAAC
>NC_029781.3:63749875-63751112 GCF_000817695.3 Arachis duranensis
ATGATCAACCTCAAGACGGGTGTGAAAACAAAGTGTGGGATCCTGGATTACAAGAAGAGGACCAACTTTGGGAGCCCCAAGCTTGTGAAAAACTCCATCAAGACTTGGCTCAATCCATGAAGAATCTTGGGGCACAATGGAGAACCAAGCATTGGTGGGATTCCAAGATGAATACAAGCACAAGCCACCTTGATAAGAAGCTCCCCATAAGTCCAACTTAAGGACAATAAATAAAAGTGCTAGGTGGGAGACACCCCACCATGGTAAACTCTTTCCATACTCTTTTAGTTTGTTAATAAGTGAATTGAGTTACCATTGTATGTAGATTCTCATTTTCATTTTTATCTTTTGTAAATATTGGTAGAATTAGTTTAATTTCTTGTTTTTATTGTTTTATTGAGTTTAGTTGGTAGTTTAGTATGGTAAATAAGGTTTTAGGGTGTTATGGTAGCTGTTTGGAGGTTTGGAATGCTTGGATTGGTGCAAAAACATAGAAAAATTTTGAAAAACAGAGCACCATCCACGCGTCCGCGCACTGCGTGTGTACGCGCACTTCAAGCATTTTCGACTGATTACGCGCACGCGTACATGGCGCGCGCGCGTACATGCAGAAGTTCCACTCCCAGCCAACAAACCCGAGGGTTAGGCCTTCACTGTGTGAACGTTGAGCCCCAGGCCCAACATCATCCGCGCGTACGCGCCCATCATACTGAATTCGCTATGCACGCGCAAGCGCACATGCCGCGCGCGTGTCGATTAGGCCACTTGCACCCCTGGTACTTTTACCAGAGAGTTGTGCGAACTCTGGGCCAACATTGAGCCGCTGGCCTGGCTAGCTGGTGCACGAAATTGTGATCAATACAACTTCGCACAACTAACCAGCAAGTGTACTGGGTCGTCCAAGTAATAAACCTTACGCGAGTAAGGGTCGATCCCACAGAGATTGTTGGTATGAAGCAAGCTATGGTCACCTTGTAAATCTTAGTCAGGCAGACTCAAATGGATATGAATGATGATATACGAATAAATAAAGATAAAGATAGAGATACTTATGTAATTCATTGGTAGGAATTTCAGATAAGCGTATGAAGATGCTTGTCCCTTCCGTCTCTCTGCTTTCCTACTGTCTTCATCCAATCCTTCTTACTCCTTTCCATGGCAAGCTTATGCAAGGGTTTCACCGTTGTCAGTGGCTACCTCCCATCCTCTCAGTGGAAATGTTCAACGCACCCTGTCA
>NC_029781.3:63753967-63754574 GCF_000817695.3 Arachis duranensis
ATGACTCGGAGGTGGAAGCTTTTGCCTTCCCTTTCCTCTTTCTAGAGGTTTCTCCGGTCTTGGATGCCATAAATGGTTATGGAAAAACAAAAAGCAATGCTTTTACCACACCAAACTTAAAAGGATTGCTCGTCCTCGAGCAAAAGAAGAAAAAAGAGAGGAGAAGAAGAAGAAATGAAGAAGGGAATGGCTTTGTGTTCGGCCAAAAAGGGGGAGAAGTGGTGGTTTGGTTGTGTGAAAATAAGGAGTGAAGACGGGTTTATATAGGAGTGGGGGGGCTCATGGTTCGGTCATGTATGGGTGGGTTTGGAAGGGAAAGTGGTTTGAATTTGAAGGGTGAGGTAGGTGGGGTTTTATGAAGGATGGATGTGAGTGGTGAAGAGAAAGATGGGATTTGATAGGTGAAAGGTTTTTGGGGAAGAGGTGTTGAGGTGATTGGTGAATGGGTGAAGAAGAGAGAGAGTGGTGGGGTAGGTGGGGATCCTGTGGGGTCCACAGATCCTGAGGTGTCAAGGAAAAGTCATCCCTGCAGCAAGTGGCAAGCAATAATGCGTTTTGAGCCAATTCTGGCGTTAAACGCCGGGCTGGTGCCCATTTCTGGCGTTTA
>NC_029781.3:63754702-63755713 GCF_000817695.3 Arachis duranensis
AGAATGGTGCCAGACTGGGCGTTAAACGCCCAACAGCTAGCCTCACTGGCGTTTAAACGCCAGCACGCTCTCCTCCAGGGTGTGCTGTTTTTCTTTCTGTTTTCCATTCTGTTTTTGCTTTTTCAATTGATTTTGTGACTTCTCATGATCATCAACCTACAAAAGAACATAAAATAACAAAGGAAAATAGATAAAATATAACATTGGGTTGCCTCCCAACAAGCGCTTCTTTAATGTCAGTAGCTTGGCAGAGGGCTCTCATGGAGCCTCAGAACTACTCAGAGCAATGTTGGAACCTCCCAACACCAAACTTAGAGTTTGAGTGTGGGGGTTCAACACCAAACTTAGAAGTTGGTTGTAGCCTCCCAGCACCAAACTTAGAGTGTGACTGTGGGGGCTCTGTTTGGCTCTGTTTTGAGAGAAGCTCTTCATGCTTCCTCTCCATGATGACAGAGGGACATCCTTGAGCCTTAAACACAAAGGATTCTTCATTCACTTGAATGAGCAATTCTCCTCTATCAACATCAATCACAGCCTTTGCTGTGGCTAGGAAGGGTCTGCCAAGGATGATGGATTCATCCATGCACTTCCCAGTCTCTAGGACTATAAAATCAGCAGGGATGTAATGGTCTTCAACTTTTACCAGAACATCCTCTACAAGTCCATAGGCTTGTTTTCTTGAATTGTCTGCCACTTCTAGTGAGATTTTTGCAGCATGCACCTCAAAGATCCCTAACTTCTCCATTACAGAGAGAGGCATGAGGTTTACACTTGACCCTAAGTCACACAAGGCCTTCTCGAAGGTCTTGGTGCCTATGGTACAAGGTATTGAAAACTTCCCAGGATCCTGTCTCTTTTGAGGCAGTTTCTGCCTAGACAAGTCATCCAGTTCCTTGGTAAGCAAAGGGGGTTCATCTTCCCAAGTCTCATTTCCAAATAACTTGTCATTTAGCTTTATGATTGCTCCAAGATATTTAGCAACTTGCTCTTCAGTGACATACTCATCCTCTT
>NC_029781.3:63755912-63756003 GCF_000817695.3 Arachis duranensis
CACTGCCTCTTTCTCCTCTCCAAATTCGGCCATGTTGATGGCTTTGCACTCTCCTTTTGGATTTTCTTCTGTATTGCTTGGGAGAGTACTA
>NC_029781.3:63760267-63763605 GCF_000817695.3 Arachis duranensis
AGTAAAGTCCAGAAAAGTGAATTTTAACTAAAAACTAATAAAAATATACTAAAAACTAACTAGATCATACTAAAAACATACTAAAAACAATGCCAAAAAGCGTACAAATTATCCGCTCATCACTAGCCACCCATGCGGACGCGCACGGTATGCGTCCGCACCTATTCCCATACCCCCATCTACGTGTTAGCGCACTATGCGCGTCCGCACTTCCCTCTCTGTTCCATCACCCGCGCGCACGCGCCATGCGTGCGTATGTGCGGATGCCCTTCTTTCACTACATTTTCTTTTCTTCTCTTCTCTCCATTTCTTTCCCTCTCCTTTCTTCTTTCCTTCTTCTATCCTTCATCCAACACTTCCAAACACCATGGATAACCATTTATTTTAGTTAGATAATTAGTTAGTTAGTTAGTTTGTTAGTTAGCTTTAGTTTAGTTTTCATTTTATTTCCTCAATTTTCATCATAAGTGTTGGATTATTGACTTTGTTTACTATGCATTGCTCCCCCCTTATTGCCTAAATGCTAATTTAGCATTAATGTTTTTAGATAATCTTTGTTGGATTCTATGATTAAGGTTATATTTTGCTACTTGATTTTGAGTTTTTCATGCTCACATTTTAAGAATACCAAGTGATGAGAATTGCCTTTGAGATTGTAACTCTTTTGAATTGCATGTTGTAGCTAGCCACCATGTGATTTGAACTCTCTCTTTGAGTGGGCAACTTCTTGATGGATGTTATGCATCTATCCTAATGCATTGTGTTTCATGATCATATGCATCCATATGTTTTAGCTTGAATGCTTCCATGCTTCTCTAATGCTTGTTTTACCTTACAAGTTCACTTAAAGCATCTCAAGCATACTAGAATGAGTAAAGTGCATGCTTCTTTTGTGACATAACTTATATGCTAATGTGTGTTCTAAACCGCGCAATTTAGAATTCACACACCTAATATTTCTTAATGTCACACTAATTCACTTACTCAATTCTAGTGATTTACCTCACTCCAACAATGTATGCTTCCTTGTTTTTATATCTTCTCATCTTATGGTGTTATATTTTTGTTTTCCATGCAGAATGCACCAAAAGCAAAAACGGAAGCAAGACTAAGAACACGCAGCAATTCGGAGAGTCGCCGTACCCCCTTGCTCATCTTTGGGTGCACCGAGGATGGTGCAAACTTTTAAGTGTGGGGAGGTCGTCCGACCGGTCGGCGATTTTGGGTGACAAAATTCCAATCCCAACACTTTTGCATTTCATTTTAAGATTTTAGGATTTTTACTTGCATTTTCTTAATTTTTGCATATGTATACACAATAAGCTTAGTCAAAATAATGAAATTTTTCAAGGATTTCTATCTATAGGGCACCAATTGATTTGAGCGAAAACTTTTCATAAAACTTGCTTGAATTATATATCTTGTGGATCATGTTTTTTGAGCTAAGAACACAAGCAAGTGAGATTTGAGCCTAATGGTGTGGTTACATCTTATAACCACTTATTTTCCTTCTTGTGTGCATTATTCTCTTTCTATAATTGTAATCTTTGATTTGTTTGATTCTTTATGTCCATTATTTTGTGTATTCAATGATTGAGGCCATCATTTCATTAGCTCACTTACCCAAATAGCCTTACCTTTTATCTTCCATTGTTAGCCAAATTTGAGCCTACAATTAACCCACTTGTTCTTAATTTTAGCACATTACAAGCCTAAAGCGGAAAACAATAAATGTCCTTAATTTGGATCTTTGATTAGCTTAGGCAAGTGTGTGTGAGTATCATTCAAGTGTGGGAATCTTGGGACATTGGGTGAATAAAAGGGTAGTTTTGTATTTTTATTGAAAATATGAGGAATTGGGTACATGCTCATGTATTGATCAAATGTATAGACCTTATGCATTGAGGTTCTTGTATATAGAAAGAAAAAAATGAGAAAAACAAAAGAAAAAGAAAAGAAAAATAATATGGAAAAAAAAGAAAAAAATAGAAAAAGAAAGAAAAAGAAAGAAAAAAAGAAGAAAAAGAAAGAAATAAAAAGGGGACAAAATGCCCCAAAGCAAAGTATAGCTCAATAAAATCAATGCATAAATGTTGTGAAATGAAAAAGAAATGCATGAGTATGTGAAAAAAAAGTGAAAAATGGGTAGTTAGGTTAGGACTTAAATTGCATAGGTTGTCATAGGCTAGGTGGGAAGTCTAACCTTATCAAAGATTCAAATTTTAAGCTCACTTGACCAACTAAGCTTATCAAAGATTCAAACTTCAAGCTCACTTGACCATATATGCATCCTACCTTGACCCTAGCCCCATTACAACATAAAGAAAAGACCTCATGATACTTGTATGCATGCATGAAATATTTGTTGATTGTTAGAAGAAAAACAAATCTTAGAAAGCATGAAATAGAGGAGAATTGAGAGAGTCAACCCTAAACACTTGAGCGAATAGAGTGCAAACACATCCGGTGAAGGTTTGATGCTCAATTACATGTTTCCATCTATAAGTATCATTTTTCATGCAAGTTTGTAAAAATATTTAATAGCTCAATTCAATTGTGGAGTAGACTTGCTAGTCCTTAGCCCTTGTGCATATATGCTTCTTGGGAATTGATTTATTTTGACCAAGCAATTGCATTCATGTAGATAGTTGCATATAGGTAGATTGCATCGCGCATTTAGTTAGTTCCCATTGAATAAATGCCATACCCTTACTTCATTCTTGGTTTAAGCATGAGGACATGCTTGGTTTAAGTATGGGAAGATTGATAAATCCAATTTGTAGGGTTTATCTTGTATTGATTTTAGGGGATTTTATCACCTTTTACCTACATTTATTCAATGAAATAGCATGGTTTTGTATATTCTCCTTTAATTGTGCTTAAGAGTGAAAACATGCTTTTTAGTTCTTAAAATAAATAAATTTAATTCACCTTGATTCCATTAGATGCCTTGATATGTTTTTTAAGTGATTTAAGGTTTAGGAGGCAAAGATTGGATCAAAGGAATGAAGAAAGAAAGCATGAAAAGTTGGAGAACTCATGAAGAAATAAAAGAACCGGAAAGCTGTCAAGCCGACCTCTTCGCACTTAAATGACCATAACTTGAGCTATAGAGGTCCAAATGATGCGGTTCCAGTTGGGTTAGAAAGCTAACATCCGGGGCTTCGAAATGATATAAGATGTGCCATAGTTTCTACACGTATGGTGGCGCGCACGTGCATAGTACGCGCACGCGCCGTTGCTGCCACCTGGTTCACTTAAAGCAAAACGTGGCCAGCGAATTCTAAAGCCTTGTGGGCCCAATCCAACTCATTTTTGATACTATTTAACCTAAGGAA
>NC_029781.3:63763717-63782965 GCF_000817695.3 Arachis duranensis
TTTCAATTCCTTGTTGTTACATTCATCTTCTTCTATTCTCTTGTTGTCATTTCCTTTATGTTGTTCTTATACTTTGTTGTAGATCTACTTTTGTTCCTTCCATTTTCTTTCAATTCAATTCAAGGTAATCCATAATAATTGTGTTCATTTGCTTTGTTGTTGTTTAATTCCTTGCAATTGAGTAGTGTAGATTTACTTTTCTTGCAATTTTACTATGCTTTTCGTTTATGCCTTCTAAGTGTTTGATGAAATGCTTGGTTGGATTTTAGAGTAGAATTTTATACTCTTGGCTTGGAAAGGTAACTTAGGAACTCTTGAGTTACTAATGTCCAAGTAATTGATGATTGGGAGCCATTTACTCTAGTTCTCACTAATTGAATTAGTGGAGAGTTAGGACTTATGGACTAGGATTGATATAGCTCATTCGACTTTCCTCTACTACTAGTTAGAGGATGATTTAATGAGATTAATCCTTGCCAATTCTCATATTGTGGTTAGTGATTAGGATAGAGAACCTTGACCACCAACCCTTGCCAAGACCTTTTTAGGCCTTAATTTACTTTCTTGCCATTTATCTTTCATGCTTCATATCAAAACCCCAAAATAACTCACAACCAATAACAAGATACTTTATTGTAATTCCTAGGGAGAACAACCCGAGGTTTGAATACTTCGGTTTATAAATATAGGGGTTTGTTTTAGTGACAAACAACTTTTTGTATGAAAGAATTATTGATTGGTTTAGAAACTATACTTGCAACGAGAATTCATTTGTGAATTCTAAACCATCAAAAATCTAATCATCAGATCTCCAACTCCCTAGAGTCTAATACCATGTCTCCAACACTGCCAATTTGTTTCCAAAATACACAACTCAAACTAATTTAACAAAATAACACTAAAATCACCATAGAATTCACTAATTAGATAACTTGACAAGGATTAAACATTTCTCACCTTGCCAACGGAGAATTGCACCAAAACCTAGCACATCCACTAAGTTAACTTGATCCTGAACATCAAAATCAACAAATCTCAACATCCCAAACCATAGGATTTTTTAAATTAGGAAAGGAGGAAATCAAAATTGAAAAGTGACTTCCTTACCTAATTAAGTACTGAGCTTTGTAGAGCTCGATGCTACGATCGCGTGGCCGCAAACAGTGCAGTGATCGGAGCTTCGAATTTAAAGTTATGATAAAATGAAACTTTGATCAAATTGGGACAAGGGTTTGATGAGCTCCCCTTCCCTACCAGCGTGTGTTTTGTGTTTTTAACAGGGAAGGATTGAGCTTTATTATTTTTATACTTGGGCCTTGGACCCAATACGGGCCCAATTTGGCCTGTTGACCTAATCTTGGGCTAATTTTTTTGAAATTAGTGTTAAATTTTTTTTTAATTAATCATACCTCATTAAATTATAAAATTCTATTTTCTAATTTTTTGAATTAATAATTAATTTATTCACTAATTATGTACTAATCTCCCGGGCTTTACATCACGTCCTCTCTATCGTTTGCGTCCTCTACTCTCTCGGACAGGTTAGTGGTCTCCTCATATCCCTAATCGATGTATCTTCTTCTAATACAGTTGAAATAATTTAAATTTGAGCATGACTCTTGAGAAGGGATGGGAGTATGAGTATCCTTTATTGATAATTTAACCAACCATTTTAGTATACATGTCCTTCTTTTGTTTGGTTGTGGTTTGACTTTTTTATTAGTAGCAGTGCTTTCATAATCTTCTAATAAAGATCTAAAGGTTTTTTCTCTTATCCACAGTCCCAAATCACTTGTGGTCTCTCTTAATTTCTTGAATTTTTTGAATTTATTGAGTATGAATCTGTTTGTTGAATTTGTTAAAATTTTTAGTATGAATTTGTTTAGATTAATTTCTTGAGTTTATGAATCTGTTGAGTATGAATATGTTTGTTGAATTTCTTGAATTTTTTGAGTTTGATTATTTTTTTAGTATGAATTTGTTTAGGTTAATTTCTTGAATTTCTTGAATTTGTTGAGTATGAATTTATTTGTTGAATTTCTTGAATTTGTTAAAATTTTGATGTCGTTTTTCTTATTATTAGTATTTATATTGTTTTTGTTGATGTTACTGTAAATTTAGGGTTGCTGAATAGGGAATAGGAAATAGGCAATGTGAATTCGTAATGGATGTTATTTTATACCTTTGCTATTTCATATTGTTTTAGATCAATTGAATTTGAAAGACGATCGAGATGATGATAAAGCTAATAATTTTGTGAAAAATGCAAATCAAAATGAAACCAATCAGAATATAGCTCCACATTTATCAGAAGAAGAACAAGTTTTTGACTTTGAAATCACTTCTTGGATATAGTTCATGAATTTGTTAATCTTATTGTGTCTAATTAAGACACTATTGTAGTAGTACTAACTAATTTCATATCTATCATATTAGTTATCTTTAGAATTTGAGACTTAGTTGTTTTTAAAATGTTGGTGAATATATATTTTAAATTTTTTAAATTTTTAACAATTTTATATTTTTTATTTATGTAGAACCAATTTTATCAATTTAACCAATAATTTATCGATTGAACCAATAAATTAAT
The DNA here is from genome assembly GCF_000817695.3 of Arachis duranensis. NCBI lineage: Eukaryota > Viridiplantae > Streptophyta > Magnoliopsida > Fabales > Fabaceae > Arachis > Arachis duranensis. The sequence continues at coordinate 63,766,308 of NC_029781.3, forward strand.
AAATCAATAATTTGATCGATTTTATTATTAATTCAGTTTTTACAACTATGGCTTCAAGCGGGAGACGGCTGAATTAAAATTATTTACTTGATAATAAATCCACGTGTCACAATGCCAATAGATATGTCTATGTATATGTTAAGAACAATATATATTATTCATCCGAAATCAAAATAGACATTATCACTTAGACCATAATGTATATACATTAATCTGGTATGGGAGGATGCTCTGCAGCTAGAATATCGGAGCATGTTCACTAGCTATAGCACATTCAAGTATTCAACCGACTCCTTCTTTCGTATTTAATTTTGGAATTGGAATTGGAATTTAGAAATAAAAAATAGAGAGGCAACTTTGACTTGAATTTACTGCTCTCTTTAAGAATTTGTTTAAAAATTATTTTATTGTAAAAAAAATAATTTTTTTAAAAATAAAATTTATTTTTATTTAAAATTTAATTCTATGATTTAGAATAATTTTAACATATTAATAAAAAAAATTCAATTTTTTAGTTTAAAATAATTTTTATATGAGTTAAATTTTTCTTTTATAATTTTATCTTAATAAATAAAAAAAAGAAAATTGAATAGGTGTTAAACAAAATTGGAATAATTAATTATAAATAGAGATATTTTTTATATTTAATATATTGAATTTGTTTAGTGTGAGAATTAATTTTAAAGTTAAATTCTTTTTAGTGTAAATTGTAAATAAAAAAATAAAAATTTAAATATTTAAAAATTTAAATTATTTTTTATTTATTTTAAAGCAAAAAAAATCTAATTCTTGAATGAATTTTAATGTATAGGTTTCAAATAAGCTCTAATTCTTTATTCTTACACACACTGAGCTGATCAGCTGATGATGGAGACGGTAACGTGTCCAATATATAATGTAAAGCATAAGGTTGCCACTTTCCTAAGAACTTCGTTCACTTTTTAGTTTTTACCTTTATTATTATTATTATTATTATTATTATTATTATTATTATTATTATTATTATTATTATTATTATTATTAGTTCTGCTTCTCTAGCTTATGAATTGCAGAGCAAATAGCATTGCATTTTTTTTTGTTGTAATTAGTTGCAGAGACAAAAGCATATGATTCGTACTTACTTTGTTGAAGCTCCAACACTGCAAACCGAATGTATCACGTATTTATAGGTTGAAGGAAGGAAAAAAATTGAAGGAAGCTAATAAATTTCAAAATTAACCACAGCAGCCAGCTATCTACGCCAGACACTGGTAAGTGTCTAAGTGAGTGTGACTAGGTAACATACATATGAAAGAATAATAATTTTGCAGACATTTATTAATGAATAATGACAAAAGAAAATGTATGAGAAACTAAAGTCGGTTTTGCATACAATGAGAACTTTTTAATTAATACGAAGAGAGGGTAGGTATATAGCATAATTATAAAGGTACATGGTGTTTCATCAGGGTATGAAAATTGTGTAAGATAAATCGGACAATCTGATTGAAAGTATTGAAAATTCTGAGTTTAATTTGTGTATTGACAGAAAACTCTGGATCCGATTTATATACTGACAGAAAATTTTGGTTACGATTTTAATATCTACAAAATTCTGATCTACACAAATTAAATGATTTGATTTCTTCCTATTAAAACAAAAAATTAAACGATGTCACAACCGTATATATCTCTCAAATACTCCATAACTTAGCATAACTCACATGTCAACTTCATATATAAAAAAAAATTAGCCTCAATATGATACTTCATAAATTAAACCAATCAAATCAGACAATTACATAGACAAGTAGTAGACAAACAACTATGATTAAAAGAAAAATGTAGAGAAACATACATGAAGCAGATGGTATACATGTGAGGTGTAGGTCCTCTTTTACCTTTCATTATACTCTTTCTTAGCTTCGAATTTCAATTAATTATTTAAATTAAACTATCATTTTTATCCTCAACGTTTAGAGTAAGTCTTAAAATTGTTTCTAACGTTTCAATCGTCCTATTTAAGTCCCTAACATTTTAAAATTGACTTTATGTTGTCCTACCGTTAGGGATCTGTTAACAGAATTAACGACGGAACAAAATTAAGACGATTTTAAAACGTTGGGAACTTAAATAGGACAAAAACGATACATAAAAATAAATTTTAATTTTCTCTTTTAATAATATCAGCTTTTTACTGTACATAGTATTCAATTATTTTTTAATCATATATAAGTAAGTTACACTTAATCACATTACTTTCATTCTAAATAAATTTATTTTTTTATAATTTTACACTTTTATTCTAAATAAATAATGTAATGTGATTAGAATGAAAGTGTAAAATTATAAAAAAAATTATAAGTAATGTGATTAAGTAATGAAAGTAAAATTACATTATTTAGAATGAGAGTGTAAAATTTATTTATTTATAAAAAATTATATTATTTTAAGAGTAAAATTATAAAAAAATTAATTAATTTAGAATGAAAGTGTAAAATTATAAAAGAAATATTTTTTATATTACTTTAAGTGTAAAATTCTAAAAAAAATTAATTTATTTAGAATGAAAATGTAAAATTATAAAAAAAATTATAAGTAATGTGATTAAGTAATGAAAGTAAAATTACATTATTTAGAATGAAAGTATAAAATTTATTTATTTATAAAAAATTATATTACTTTAAGAGTAAAATTATAAAAAAATTAATTTATTTAGAATGTTAGTAATGTGATTAACTGTAATTTACTTAGATGTGATTAAAAAATAATTGAATACTATGTACAGTAAAAAATTGATATTATTTAAGGATAAAATTAAAATTTATTTCTATATATCATTTTTGTCCCCAATGTTTTCATCCTTTTTAAATCCCTAACATTTCAAAATCGTCTCGATTTTATCCCGCCGTCAATTCTGTTAACGGATCCCTAACGGTAGGACAACATTGAGTCAATTTTGAAACGTTAGGGACTTAAATAGGATGATTGAAATGTTAGGAACAACTTTGGAACTTACTCCAAACGTTGAGGACAAAAACGATACTTTACTCAATTATTTATTTGATATAAGAAAATAATTAAAATAATATACTAAAATTATAAAAAGTAATCTATAATTCTTTTATATCAATAATTATCTTTTAAAATTATGTTTTAATTTATTCATTCTCATTCATTAATTTAGCAATATGATAACTCTATGATTGAAAAAAAAGTTAATATTACATAATGAACAATTATTTATGAAAATAATAAAATTTTAAAAGAGGGCTATATATTAATCAAAAAACAATACTACAAGTTTCGAGGATTACTTAAAACTATGTTGTATTCAGGCCTAGATATGAGATTCAAGCTTCTTCTGTGGCAGCATTTGACTTGTACTAGTGTTGAAGTACTGCCATCCAAGTTCCTCGTGAGGAGGTGGGAGGTAGTACTTCAAAGGGACTCCAATACTTAAGTTAACATGGGTTCAAAGCAAGTTTTTAGTATATTGAGTTCTCTTGAGTGGGCTTCTAACATTTTAGGCCTGGTTATATTTTTGGGACAAGGTATGAATAGTGTCTCTATTTGAGTCCGAGCTTTTCAAAAGGTCAAACTCGAGCATTTGTAGATTCGCCTAATCTTTAGGACGTAGTCACTCTACGTCGAGTATGCTGGTTTTCCTAGATAGATCGGGTATTCGACGTGCTTTTCAAAAATTCGAAACGTTGCGTCTTTTCGTAGTATTGCGTACATTACTCTTGTAGTTACCTTAGAAACTGCGCATGTCATAAATGAGGGGGACGTGAAATGCCTTATTTTCTCCTAGTATGTTATAAATACCAAAAATCCTCTTTCTTTCTTCTTCTGAACCATTTTATCTTCATTTGTTCTTCAATGCTCTTCGTAACTCCTTTTCCTTCTTCAAGATTTCTTTATCTTAGATTTTTTGTTTTGGATCGTATGTTGTTCTTGCTGTTGTTGTGTATCGACTACATTTTGTATTTCCTCACGGTTAGTTCCTTTGATCTTTTGAACTTCTTTATATTCTGGATGTTGCATTTCTTCTTTGTTTTTTATTTTCTTTGTCGATAATTTTTTGTATGCTTGAAAAATTTTACGTTATGAAAAATTGTGAAAAGTTGCTTCTTTCTTTGTTGTTGCTGTGATTGTTATTGTGAATCTGAGTGTAGAATTTTTATTCTATATTGCCCCCAAGTCATTTTTCTTACTGAAGATGGCGCTATTTCCGTATAATGGAAATGCAGTTTATTTGTTGTGTGTATGGAGGATTGTAAGAACTGTGAAGTTCCTGGTTGATGACAACCCGACCTCTTTTAAATGTGTAAATACTTATGTTATTATCCTTGTCCCGCCGACTTGTAGTGATGATCTTCTTTCCTTGTATTGTAGATATAGCTTTTATGTCTCGGTCAGTTATTCACAACATGTCTTCTAAAGTTCTGTCAGACCTTACTAGATATATCTGTTCTTACTTTCGTCCCTGTTATAGATAAAGAGTATGTTGAGACCTTCCATAAGCACCATAGGTTGTGTGAAAGTCGAGAGGATGAGCATAGGTATGAGATATTAATTTTTGATCTTGAGGAGAGAGTTTGTTTTTCCCGACTTAATAACTTGGAATGCCATTTCATATATGTATATGAGTGTTTTTTTTCACGAAATTATCGTTTAGCCTTCTTTTTACCGACTTTGAATCCGATGTCCTTAAGGTCTGTAAGGTTGCTCCTTCCCATCTTCATCCCAATTCTTGGAGTTTCCTAAAGATTTATCAACTTCTTTGCCATGAACTCGATATCCCTCCTTCCCTTAAAGTTTTCTTTTTCCTTTTTGTTCTCACCAAACCTTTTAGTTCCAAGAAGCAGGGCAAGATCTCCTTTCGAGCTGTTCAGAGGAGGAAGGTCTTCGCCATTTTTTATGATTTCTTTCATGATTTTAAAAATTACTTCTTTAAGATCCATTCTGTTGAGAGTGCCGACCTTTCTTTCTTAATGAAAGGGATGAGCCTATTTTTAACTTGTATTGGGAGGAGAGTCCTGTAGTTATTAAGAATGGCCTGGATGACTTGGATGAGGTCGAAGAGAGTGTAGTTTCCTTATTCCAGAAGTACTGGGGCTGAGCTCCTTATCTGAATACCAAAAAATATTTAGAAAATTTGAGCCAAATCTACCTAAGCTAGGTAGCATTCTTTCCATTTTGTTGATATAATTTTGTTGATCACTTTGTTAGCTAACGTAGTCCGATTTTGAGGTCATGTAGAAAAGATGGCTCCCAAGTCGGCAGCTATGAAAACTCTCCATTCTACTAGAAAGAATGTCGTGGCTCAAAATATCCAGTTAAAAGAAGCTAGTGAATTAGGCAATATCCTTTCTCCCTCCAAATCGGACTCGGGTACCTCTGCTTTCCTTGATATTACTCCTGATCCAACTCCTCCTCCTGTTACTCCTCCTGGCAATCAAAAAATTCCCTTGGCATATCCTCCTCCCGATCCCAAGCCAAAGAAACATAAGACTTCTGAGTCTACCAGTGTCTATAAGTTGGGCTTTGATGATATAAAATTTTGTGAAAAATACGTCCTTTCATATAGTTTTATTAGTATGGATGATGTTTCTATAAAGAACCATCTTCAAGTACTTGTCCAAGGTGAAATTCGAACTGTTGGGGTAGCTTCTGCTTTGTTAAGAGAGTTGGAGAAGACTCTCCTTAGTGCCACTCGACACACTCTAGCCGACTTTCAAGCTAAAGTGGCATCCTTGAAGGAGTCCAAAAAGGAGTTGGAGGGTGAAAAAGAGTCGCTTGTCTCTGATCTTGCCAAGGCTTGAGAGGGGGTAAAGTAGTCCGAAACTGCTTATGCCATGGTGGAGGGCCTATTAAGATTGAGGAGAACTATACCAGGGTCTTCGAGGAGAAGCTAGATTTGGTGGATGAGGTCACCAAGTCATAGGAGAGGTATGCAGATTTGGAGGAGACTATAGCTCAGAAAATGGACGAGTTTGTTGAAAATTTGAAGGCCCAATTTTGAGTTATAGTTCTTGAGGTGAACCTCTCCCTCGTCAGTCTTGATAATATTGTGGTAAATGGGAAGATTGTTCCTGCGCCAGAAGATGAGGAGAACACTCCTATATCCAACCCGAAGGCTCCTGAAGGCCGAGCTGAGGGAGCTTCTCGGGTGGATGATGAATATACTCCTTCTCAGCCAGAAATTCTCCTAACCTCCTCTGCGTAACCCGAAGACGTGAACATGACCTCCAGTGAACTCATCTCTCCTTCTTAGCTTTTTAATTTTCAAAGTATTTGGATTGTCCGGCTTATGGGTCTTTATAAACAATTCGGTTTTTTGTAATAGTTGTAGTTGGAACATTTTTTTTTGTTGTTCTTGAAATTTTTTCCCCACTTTTTTGGTATGGGCAGTTTGGTATGGATGAATGTTATTTTAATATGGCTTGACATAGCTCTTTCCTTAGCTTTTGTGACAAAAAACCTAAGTCACTTGATAGCTTTTGATAATAATATTGTTAAGTTGCTAAAGATGTTGGTTGAGGTAAGTCGGTCCCTTATTAATCTTTTTGTAAGATCGAGATTATGTACTTCTCTTAGTTTTATTCCGACTTTAGGAGTCGGTTTTAACAAGTTATTTTTGTGATTTGTTTTAGATCCAACTCTCTTTAAGTTTCAAATTAGGTCAGACCACGATCTGTTTATATAAATTCTTACACTAATTTGTACCTCGTCGCTTTATCTTGTTGTCCAATGATTTTCATGATTTTTTAAGCTTAAACTAGTGTGTTTGAATGAGAAACTTTATGAGAAAAGGAATTATCATTAATATGAAAAAATGATTTACATAAGCTTTGTTACTAAGAGTTTTTCATTAACCCTTAGCCCTTGCTATGGTGCCTCATTAAAACCCCCTTCAAAAAAATCTTTCTCGGGAGAAAACCATGAAGTCAGAAAAAATAGTACACCAGGATCAAGGTGCACTTTCTAATTGTAGTAGTGTTTTAAGTTGCATGCGTGCCACGACCTTGAAGGCTCGTTTCCTTTCATGTTGGACCCTTATTAGTAACATTTTCCTAGGACCTCAATGATCTTATAAGGTCCTTTCTAGTTTGTAGCCAGTTTTTCTTCTCCCGTCTTCTGTGTTTCGATGTCATTTCAGATTAATATGAGGTCATTCGTGGCGAAGCTTCTTTTGACGACCTTCTTGTTGTACCATAAGGCCATTCTTTGATTCAAGGCTTCTTTCTTTTTCCGAGATTGTTCTCAAACTTCTGGGAGGAGGTCAAGTTCTTCCTTTTGAGCTCGAATGTTTCCTACTTCGTCGTAGAATCTAACCTTCAGAGATTCTTCATTGATTTCTATAGGTATCATGGCCTCTATGCCATAGGCAAGTTAGAAAGGAGATTCCACTTTCATTGAGTGAGGGATTGTCTGATATACCCAGAAGACTTGAGGAAGCTCGTCCGCCCATACTCCCTTTGCGTCTTGTAGTTGGCGTTTTAACTTGGCCAACACAAATTTATTTGCAGCTTCTTCTTGTCCATTGGCCTGGGGGTGTTCTATCGATGTGAACTACTGCTTAATTTTGAGGCATGCCACTAAACTTTTAAAGGCTGAGTCCGTGAATCGAGTTCTGTTGTTCGTGGTGATAGATTGTCAAACTCCAAACCGGGTGATAATATTCTTGTAGGGGAACCATCGACTTCTTTAAGCTGTGATGTTTGCTAAAGGTTTTTTCTCGATCCACTGAGCAAAATAATCAATATCCACTATGAGGTACTTTACTTGTCCGGGAGCTTGTGGGAATGGCCTAAGGAGATCTAAACTCCATTTTGCAAATGGCCAAATCGAAGTGAAGCTGATGAGCTCTTCTGGGGGTACGACGTGAAAGTTAGTATGCTTTCGGCAGAGTAAACACTTTTTAACAAAGTCAGCTGCCTTCCCTTGTAAGGTTGGTCAAAATAAGCCAACTCGGATCACTTTTTTAGCTAGTGACCATGCTCCTAGATAGTTTCCGCATCTGCCGTTGTGGACTTCTTCTAAAGCTTCTTTAGTCTTTGAAGTCGGGATGTATTTTAGTAAAGGTGTGCATATTCCTCTTCTATAGAAAACGTTGTAAACCAATGTATAATTTTGTGCTTCTCTTATAAGCCTCTTTACTTCCCTTTCTTCTTTAGGGGTGACATTGAACTTGAGATATTTGATGATGGGAGTCATCCAACCTAAACTTAGATTGGATATAGCCATTGTGCTTGACTTGTTGACTTCCTTAGTTACTAATGGTGTGTGGAGTTTCCTGGATCAAGCTTCTATTGTTTTTTCCCGGCTTGGTGCTGGCCAACTTGGAGAGGGCATCAGCTCGGATATTTAATTTTTGAGCTATATGTCAACATTTTGCTTCCAAAAATTGAGCTAATTGTTCTCATGTATCTTCTAAGTACTTCTTCATGTTGGGATCTTTATCCTGATATGTCCTATTAGCTTGAGAGCTTACTACTTAAGAATCACTAAGCACAATCAACTTTATTGCTCTAACTTTGGCTAGCCTCAAGCCAGCAAGTAAGGCTTCATACTCATCTTGATTGTTGGAGGCTGAAAACTCGAATTTCAATGAAAGTTCAATCCAAGTTCTTTCTTCGTTCTCCAGAATAACTCCTACTCCACTTCTAGATTTATTGGATGATCCATTTACATATAAGTTCCAGGCTGTAGATCTTCCATGAGCTTTAGTATATTCGACCACAAAGTCGGCTAAATATTCTGATTTGATTGTTGTCCGACTTTCATACCTTAAGTCAAACTCAGACAGCTCTATTTTCCATTATAACATCCGACCAACAGTATCTATTTTTTGTAAGAAGTACCTTATAAGGTGTGAATTTGAAAATAAGGTCAGAGCCTTCTAGAAGTGATAACAAGGGCATATGAAAAATTCTTTATCTTTTGATAGTTTAGCTCTGTCCTTGTAGTTTTTTCCTGGAATAGGTTGGGTGAGGATTGGTGGTTGACTCAGGAAATTTTTAAAGTCTTGAAAGGCTTGTTCACATTCCTAAGTCTACTCAAATCGGCTCCCTTTCTTGAGTATTGAGAACAGGGGTAGAGACTTCAGAGTTGATCTTGCCAAAAATCTGGATAAGGGTGTCAACCTTCCATTTAACAGTTGGAATTCTTTGAGACAGGTTAGGCTTTTCATCTCTAATATTGCCTTGCATTTATCCATGTTGGCTTCAATACCCCTTCGGGTGAGCATAAAGCCTAAGAACTTTCTGGCTTCTACTACAAAGGTACATTTTGAGGGATTTAGTCTCATTCCGTACTTTCTGATTGTGTTAAATACTTCAGTTAAGTTGGATAAGAAGTTGCTATCTTTTTTGGTCTTGACAAGCATATTATCCATATACACTTCCGTTAATTTTTCAAGGTGAAGTGAGAATACCTTGTTCATTAATCCTTGATATGTGGCTCCATTATTCTTTAATCCAAAAGGTATTACTATATAACAATAGTTAGCTTTTGGAGTGATAAAAGAGGTATTCTCTTGATCCGGCTTCTACCTCGGGATTTAATTGTAACCCGAGTATGCATCCATAAAGGACAGATACCTATATCTTGAAGCTGAATCTACCAAGGCATCAGTGCTGGGAAGAGGCTATGGATCTTTGGGACAAGCTTTATTAAGGTCGGTATAATCAACACACATTCTCCATTTCTCATTCTGTTTCTTTATCAGGACCACATTAGCTAGCCACAAAGGATATTTTACTTCTTTTATGAACCTCACTTCTAATAAGGCTTGTACTTGTTCTTCTATGACTTGTGCTCTTTCAGACCCGAGCTTTCGTTGCTTCTGTTAAACAGGTCGTGAGCCGGTGTAGACAGTGAGCTTATGACACATAAGATCGGGGTTTATCCCTAGTATATCGGAGGCTCCCCAAGAGGTCGGAGTTTTGTTGTAAGAGCTAAATATGGTTTGCTTTTAACTTTTCGCCGATGTTGGCTCTTATACTTGTTGTTTTCTTTACCTAGTCTCCGATTTGTACCTCTTCAATTTTTTCACCAGGTTGTGGTCGTATCTCTTCTTGTGCTCGGACACCACTGAGCTCAATTGTGTTGACTTCTTTACCCTTTATGATTTTCCATAGATTCAGGCTCTCATTATAGCATTTTTGTGCCAACCTCTAGTTTCCTCTTATGGTAGCAATTTCCTCTGAAGTTGGAAATTTCATGTAGAGATGAGGAGTGAAAACAACTGCAGCTAGTCGGTTGAAAGTTATTCAACCTATCAATGTATTGTAGGCTGATGCTACGTCGACCACATGTAGTCTATGCTGAAAGTTTTGAACTTTAACCCCTTACCAAAAGTGGTATGTAAGGAGATGAAGCCGAGGGGTTGGATGCGTGTGTCTCCTAACCCGAAAGAACTGTCAGGATAGGCTCTGGGTTCTTTCTCTTCTAATATGAACTTATCAAAAGTAGGCTTGAATAAGATGTCAGCTAATATCCCCCGATCTACTAGAGTTCTGAGGAGATTTGTATTGGCAAGTATCATTGCAACATGATCGTCATGCCCTGGGGTTACTCCTTAAGCATCTTTTTTGGTGAATGGGATTGTGGGTAAGTTGGAAATTTCACATTCTTCACCGACTTGGTAGACTTCTTTTAGATGTCTTTTGTGAGAAGACTTGGTTACTCCTCTTCCTACAAATCCTCCAACTATCATGTAGATGTGCCTATCAGGGGTTTGTGGTGGCCAATCTTGTCTCCCCCTATAATCACCCTACCTCACGAGATCTATGAGTTCTTATTCTTGACAATATCCATCGATACGCATAAGTTTAGATATGTATAGTGTAGATAATATATTAGAATTATAACTCGTGGCATTAAAATTTATTTAGTTTTTCCGATAATGAGTTTTGGTAATCAGATAATTACTGCTATTGTTATATTTTTTCTTGAATCAGCCACATCTCGTTAATTCATCAAATGATGAATTAGTAGAGGGACAATCGTAGATGCATCATCAATCAATTAGTACATGATCACAATTTTTATTTTTGAACCAAAATGTCCTTGCTATGCGCTAAGCTAAAATTAAAGCTTTAACCACCCTTGTATAAAACCTTAAGTTAACCGAACCATTAGCTCTCTCAAACCAATCATAATTTAACCATGATTAAAAACAAAAACCCACTCTTTTCTTCCCTTAGTTCCTATGGACAGTACACCCAAACCATGGTTACATCACATAGTTAATTAGTCTAGTAAATACTTAATCAATAATGCTAAGTAACATGTGTTGCCCTATCTTCCTACATGAGCCACGGAACCTATACAAGCTTACACCTAGCCCTCACTTCACTTACTCAATTGCTTATATATACAATTTGTTCAAAGAAGGAAGAAAGAGAGAAGCCCGAAGGGCAACCCTAGGGGGGGAGCACAGTTAGCATGCAATCTTCTTCCATCCTTCAACTTCCATATGAGCTTAAAGAATGTAGTTCTCATCTTTCTCCATCAACCCTTGTCGTCTTGATAATTCCTCACTAGGTAAGCTAGCTTCGGTTCCTTCTTCTTCCTCCAATTTGGTTCCCAACATTACCATACAAGCTGACCTTTGTTCTTCCTCCTAGTTTGTGAAACTCAAGGCCATTTCCCCTAATTCTTCTGCACCACCGAACCATCTAGCTAGAGAAAGTGAGTTTTTTATCTTCCTCTTTCTTGTGATCATGGTTCGACCTCAAGGCATGATGATGATGATGAATAAAATTGAATTATGACGCATTAGGTATTGTAGCCGAGAAGGTGAGCTTGGGAGCAAAACACCTCAGTTTTCGACACAACTAAGTAAGGGTTAGGAATAAAATTAGATTAGTGTTATGTGCAATTAGTTGTTATAGTAATTGTTGATAATGATTGTATGTATTTTGAAGTTATATTTGCTATTAGTATTTGTTGATGATGATTTTGTATATTGAATGTTGTAATGGTTGCTGAAAATTTTATTGATGAACTATGACTTGAGATATGTTATTGTAGATGAGATGCTGAAAATTTATGTTGTGACATTATGGATTACATTGTACCTATTGTATGAATTTTGACATATTGAATTAAGAATTCTTGGGCTATGATAGGAGTTGAGACCAGTATATATGACTAAATAACCTTGGGATTTATAAGTCACAAGGCTAAAAACTTTAAGAAAACAAGTAGTGATTTGAAAAGTAAACATCCATGCTGCAGAATTTCTGCATAACTTTGGGCAGCAGCTTGCAGTAAAAGCTGGGAGAAATTTAGACATGATTTTTGATCCAAATTATTTTTCTAATAAACTTCAAGATGTCAAGAGGTCTCCATAAATATTTCAAGAAATTTGGTCATGTGGTTTGGGAGATATGAATTTTTGAAATTTGGTAGTTGCAGCAGAATTTTCAGGTTTTCTGGTTTTGTAGTGTCATTTTCTAGCCACTAGAACTTTTGATTTATTTAACATTTTGAGTTGCTACAAAAGAGATTTTATAGTTCTGTAAGTATATTTTAATTGAGTACAATTTTTATGTTCATATCTATTTTGTAGAGTTAATTAAGTCATTTTAAAATTGGGCTGCTTGCTAGAAATTCTGAATTGATTTATGAAAATAGGGCATAATTTTCTATTGACAATTAATTAATCAAATGAAATGATGTGAATCTGAAACTTGTTTATTCTGAAATGTAGGAGTATTGAGTGTATCCTCACCAAAATTTAGAAGTAACAAATTAGAATTGTATTTATTATAAATTTTATCAAAACACTGCCGCCTGCTATTTTCTAAATCTTTATGAGTGCAGCAGCAGATTTTTTAAACTTGTTATAAATTTCAATTCTAATCTAAATACAGTAAAATTTAATTCAAATTTAAAATTTATGTCCAAATTTTGGTAAAAATATATGAACTTAGTTCAATAGAAATGTGTAAGTTGTTCCTAGGGAGATTTAAAGTTAAATGGTGATGTGGAGATATGCTTAGTTATATGTTGATGCGGAAGTATGCTCAGTTAAATTGTGATGTGGAGGTATGCTTAGTTATAAGGTGATGCGGAGGCACGATGAAAAGAAAAGAATTAAAAAATAATGAATGAAATAGATAATTTAGAATTGTTTGTTTGACTAGGCCTTTATGCCAAACCCCTATTGCGGAAGTGCCTGCCTGACTGATAGCCTATATTTTACCGTGATGCCAAGGTTTCCTGACTGACATGGGTTGGCCCATGATGATACCAATGTGTCTGACTGACACAGTAGAGAAACCATATTCGGGGTTCGCTCCAAGTAACGTCGGGTTACGAGTAGACAATCGACGCATGAGCTCATAGCCTACGCTAGGAATAGACATGCATCTTCTTGTTTGCGCATGTGAATTTCTTGTGAATTGTTTATTGCTATTTCCTAAATGTCTATGATTGATTCTATTTTCTATTATATATATTTATACTTTTTATTTCCATGTGGTGTTTTATTTTCGTTCAACGAAAACTTAGAGACAAAGACCCTAAGTTCCTTTTCACCCTGCTGGAACCTTAGATTCTCACTTCTTTTGTTTCTTTTTTTCCCCTTTCCCAGATGGGATCGACAGAGGTACTCTTTTAGTTTTAGTTTATCTTGAGCTATGAGGACCCTGTGCAGGGCAGAGTCTTCATATGGAGCACATTGTGGACTCGCATTTACGTTTCACGCGAGCACGAGTTCTGAGTTTCTGTACATTACCCACACTTCGATCCCGGCATGCCTTCGTGTTTACTTTATCCGAGTTACATCTAGATGGATATCAGTCCCCCTCTCCCCACCCTCTCTTTTTGGTAGGACTGCACTACGATATACCTTATCCAGATTCTCCATACGCATACAGGCAGACATAGCTCTTACTCAACACCTTCCTATTCCCGCACTTCAGGTTGAGCCTATGCCCAATGAATCTTGGAAGCATGATGAGTGGATAATTTATACGCTTTATGACATTGTTTTTAGTATATTTTTAGTATGTTTTAATTAGTTTTAATTATATTTTTATTAGTTTTTATTTAAAATTCACTTTTCTGGGCTTTACTATGAGTTTGTGTGTTTTTTGTGATTTCAGGTAATTTCTGGCTGAAATTGAGGGACCTGAGCAAAAATCTGATTCAGAGATTGAAAAAGGACTACAGATGCTGTTGGATTCTGACCTCCCTGCACTCGAAGTGGATTTTCTGGAGTTACAGAAGCCTAATTAGCGCGCTCTTAATTGCGTTGGAAAGTAGACATTCTGGGCTTTCCAGCAATATATAATAGTCCATACTTTGCCCGAGATTTGATGGCCCAAACCGGCGTTGCAAGTCAGCTTTAGAATTCCCGGCGTTTAACGCCGGAACTGGCACAAAAATTGGAGTTAAACGCCCAAACTGGCACAAAAGCTGGCGTTTAACTCCAGGAAAAGTCTCTACACATAAAAGCTTCAATGCTCCCAAGCACACACCAAGTGGACCCCGGAAGTGGATTTTTACGTCATTTACTCATTTCTGTATATCCTAGGTTACTAGTTCACTATAAATAGGATATTTTCACATTGTATCTTTACCTCATGACACATTACACGTTTCACATTGTATCCTCTATGACATGAGTCTCTAAACCCCATGGTTGGGGGTGAGGAGCTCTGCTGTGTCTTGATGGATTAATGCAATTACTACTATTTTTCATTCAATCACGCTTGCTTCTATTCTAAGATATCACTTGTTCCTCAACTTGATGAATGTGATGATTCGTGATACTCATCATCATTCTCACCTATGAACGTGTGCCTGACAACCACCTCCGTTCTACTTTAGATTGAGTGAATATCTCTTGGATTCCTTAATCAGAATCTTCGTGGTATAAGCTAGAATTGATGGCGGCATTCAAGAGAATCCGGAAGGTCTAAACCTTGTTTGTGGTATTCTGAGTAGGATTCAAGGATTGCATGACTGTGACGAGCTTCACACTCCTGAGGGCTGGGCATTAGTGACAGACGCAAAAGAATCACTAGATTCTATTCCAACCTGATTGAGAATCGACAGATGATTAGCCGTGCTGTGACAGAGCGCGTTGAACATTTTCACTGAGAGGATGGGAGGTAGCCATTGACAACGGTGAAACCCTACATACAGCTTGTCATGGAAGGAGCCTTGCGTGCATGAAGAATAAGACAGTAGGAAAGCAGAGATTCAGAAGATAGAGCATCTCCAAAACCTCAACCTGTTCTCCATTACTGCAAAACAAGTATTTATTTCATGTTCTTTTACTTTTTACAATTAAATCTTAGAATTATTGATATCTTGACTAAGAGTTACAAGATAACCATAGCTTGCTTCAAGCCAACAATCTTTGTGGGATCGACCCTTACTCACGTAAGGTATTACTTGGACGACCCAGTGCACTTGCTGGTTAGTTGTGCGGAATTACAAAAGTGTGATTGTGATTTCGTGCACCAAGTTTTTGGCGCCGTTGCGGGGATTGTTATTGTTTGGACAACTGACGGTTTATGTTGTTGCTTAGATTAGGACTGTTTTATTTTTGTTGGTTTAGAGTCTTTTATTTGAGTTTAGTTTCATATTTTAAGTTTGGTGTCAATTGCATGCTTTTGTTTTCTTTTAATTTTTCGAATTTGCATGTTCTTAGTCCCTTTTCGATCTTTAAAAATTCTAAGTTTGGTGTCTTCTTTGTGTTTTCCTTTAGGTTTTCAAAAATTTGTGTGTGATTTTCTAAAAATTTCTAAGTTTGGTGTCTTCTTTGTATTCTCCTTTAAACCTTCGAAATTTTGCATTAATTTTCAAAATCATATCTTTTCACTTATATCTTTTTCAAAACAATTTTCAACCATATCTTTTTAATTGTTAGTTCCAAAATCTTTTTAATCTAGTTTTCAATTTGCTTTGATTTTATTTTCTTTTAGTTTTCGAAATTTTATTTTATTTTATTTTCTATTTTATTTTATTATTTTCGGTCATTCCTAAATAAAAAAAATATTTTATACTTTACTTGTGAATCCATATCATTTTCCTTTCTCCATCATGGACCTAAGTGGAATTGAGCAGTCCAGAAGGACTCTGG
Source organism: Arachis duranensis (assembly GCF_000817695.3). NCBI lineage: Eukaryota > Viridiplantae > Streptophyta > Magnoliopsida > Fabales > Fabaceae > Arachis > Arachis duranensis. Next base: position 63,782,401 of record NC_029781.3, read on the forward strand.
GGTCATATGCTAACCCCATTACAGCTGCATATGGGAGTAGCATCTGTATATGTCCCATTAAAGCAAACAGCTTTGAGCTAAACCCTCAACTCATTATCATGGTGCAGCAAAACTGCCAATATTTCGATCTTCCACAGGAAGAACCTACTGAGTTTCTGGAACAGTTCTTACAAATTGCTGACACAGTACGTGATAAAGAGGTGGATCAGGATGTCTACAGATTATTACTGTTTTCATTTGCTGTAAAAGATCAAGCTAAGAGGTGGTTGAATAACCAACCCACAGCAAGCATAAAAACATGGAGACAATTATCAGACAAATTCCTGAATCAATTTTACCTTCCAAAAAGGATGACACAGCTAACGCTGGACATCCAAGGCTTTAAACAAGAGGATAATGAATCCCTTTATAATGCCTGGGAGAGGTACAGAGGTATGCTAAGAAAATGCCCCTCTGAAATATTTTCAGAGTGGGTACAGATAGACATCTTCTACTATGGGCTTACAGAAAAAGCTCAAATATCTTTAGACCACTCAGCTGGTGGATCTATACACATGAGGAAGAC
>NC_029781.3:63783015-63788416 GCF_000817695.3 Arachis duranensis
CCTCAAGAACAGATTGTTGAGCTTAATCAGCAATTACTCCTGATGACAAAACAGTTAGCAGAATTTAAAGAGATGCTCCAAGAAACCAAAATTGCTAACAAGAATATAGAATCACAATTGAATCAGACAAAACAGCAGTTATCTAAACAGATAACAGAAGAATGCCAAGCAGTTCAACTAAGGAGTGGGAAGACATTGAATAACACTGCTCAAAGTAGCAAAAAGCTAAGAAAGGAACAACTGATAGAGGATAACCAAACCACTGCCCAAAATCCCTCTGAGGACAGTAAGAGCCCAGAGAGGAATACTCCTGGCGTTCAAACGCCAGAAAGGGGGGAAAATTTGGCGTTAAACGCCCATTCCTTGCCCAGTTCTGGCGTTTAAATGCCAGAAAGGGGGGGAGTTGGCGTTAAATGCCCATTTCTCACCCAATCCTGGGGCTCAAACGCCAATGAGGAATCTGACACCTGAGAGTGCTGATAGTAACCCCTCTAAAAAGGCTTCTCCAACCACCTCTGTAGGGAATAAACCTGCAACAACTAAGGTTGAAGAATATAAAGCCAAGAGGCCTTATCCTCAGAAACTCCGCCAAGCGGAACAGGATAAACAATTTGCCCGCTTTGCAGACTATCTCACAACTCTTAAGATAAAGATCCCGTTTGCAGAGGCACTTGAGCAAATACCCTCTTATGCTAAGTTCATGAAAGAAACCTTAAGTCATAAGAAGGATTGGAGAGAAACTGAAAAAGTTTTTCTCACTGAAAAATGCAGTGCAGTCATTCTGAAAAGCTTACCAGAGAAGCTTAAAGACCCTGGAAGCTTTATGATACCATGCACATTAGAGGGTACTTGTACCAAGAAAGCTCTATGTGATCTTGGGGCAAGTATCAATCTAATACCTGCATCCACTATCAGAAAGCTTGGCTTGACTGAAGAAGTCAAACCAACCCGAATATGCCTCCAACTTGCTGATGGCTCCATTAAATATCCATCAGGCATAATTGAGGACATGATTGTCAAGGTGGGACCATTTGCCTTTCCCACTGACTTTGTAGTGCTGGAAATGGAAGAGCACAAGAGTGCAACTCTCATTCTAGGAAGACCTTTCCTAGCAACTGGACGAACCCTCATTGACGTCCAAAAAGGAGAATTAACCCTGAGAGTCAATGATGATGAGTTCAAGTTGAATGTTGTCAAAGCTATGCAGCATCCAGACACATCAAATGACTGCATGAGCGCTGATATTATTGACTCTTTGGTGGAGGAGGTCAATATGACTGAAAGTCTCGAATCAGAGCTAGAGGACATCTTTAAAGATGTTCAGCCTGATCTGGAGGAACTAAAGGAAATAAAAGAACCTCTGAAAATTCCTCAGGAAGAGGAGAAACCTCCTAAACCCGAGCTCAAACCACTACCATCATCCCTGAAATATGTATTTCTGGGAGAGGTTGACACTTTTCCAGTGATCATAAGCTCTGCTTTAAATCCATAGGAAGAGAAAGCACTAATTGAAGTGCTAAGGACACACAAGACAACTCTTGGGTGGTCCATAGGTGATCTTAAGGGCATTAGCCCAGCAAGATGCATGCACAAGATCCTATTGGAGGACGATGCTAAGCCAGTGGTTCAACCACAAAGGCAGCTAAATCCATCCATGAAGGAGCTGGTGCAGAAAGAGGTCACTAAGTTACTAGAGGCTGGGATTATTTATCCTATTTTTGATAGCCCCTGGGTGAGCCCTGTCCACGTTGTCCCTAAGAAGGGAGACATGACAGTGGTTCATAATGAAAAGAATGAACTAGTTCCTACAAGAACAGTTACAGGGTGGCGTATGTATATTGACTACAGAAGGCTCAATACAGCCACCAGGAAGGATCATTTTCCTTTACCATTCATAGACCAGATGCTAGAGAGACTGGCAGGTCATGAATATTACTGCTTTTTGGATGGCTATTCAGGTTACAACCAAATTGCAGTAGATCCTCAGGACCAAGAAAAAACAGCATTTACATGTCCTTCTGGAGTATTTGCCTACAGAAGGATTCCTTTTGGTCTGTGCAATGCACCTGCAACCTTTCAGAGGTGCATGCTCTCTATCTTCTCAGATATGGTAGAAAAATTTCTAGAAGTCTTCATGGGTGACTTTTCAGTATTTAGAGACTCATTCAGCTCTTGCCTTAACCATCTAGCACTTGTTCTGAAAAGATGCCAAGAGACCAACCTAGTTTTAAACTGGGAAAAATGTCACTTTATGGTGACTGAAGGGATTGTCCTTGGGCATAAAATTTCAAACAAGGGAATAGAGGTAGATCAAGCTAAAGTTGAAGTAATTGAAAAATTACCACCACCTACCAATGTTAAGGCAATCAGAAGCTTTCTAGGGCATGCAGGATTCTACAGAAGGTTTATAAAGGATTTTTCAAAAATTGCAAAACCTCTGAGTAATTTGCTAGCCGCAGACACGTCATTTATCTTTGATAAGGAGTGTTTGTAGGCGTTTGACCTTCTAAAAGCTAAGCTGGTCACAACACCAGTTATCTCTGCACCAGACTGGACACTGCCATTCGAACTAATGTGTGATGCCAGTGACCATGCCATTGGTGCAGTATTGGGACAAAGGCATAACAAGCTTCTGCACGTCATTTATTATGGCAGCCGTATTCTAAATGATGCACAGAAGAACTACACAACCACGGAAAAGGAGTTACTTGCAGTGGTTTATGCCATTGACAAGTTCAGATCTTATTTAGTGGGATCAAAAGTCATTGTGTACACTGACCATGCTGCTCTTAAATATCTACTCACAAAGTAGGATTCAAAACCCAGGCTCATAAGATGGGTGTTGCTTCTGCAAGAGTTTGATATAGAAATAAGAGACAGAAAAGGGACAGAGAATCAAGTAGATGATCACCTGTCCCAGATAGAACCAGTAGCAGGAGCATCCCTCCCTCCTACTGAGATCTATGAAACCTTTCCAGATAAGCAATTGTTTGCTATTCAGGAAGCTTCATGGCTTGCAGACAGTGCAAACTATAAGACTCAAGGTTCTCCTTCTGTAACCATGGAGAGGAAGCATGAAAAGTTTCTCTCAATACAGAATCAAACAAAACCCCCACATTCAAACTCTAAGTTTGGTGTTGGGGGGGCACAACCAAACTCTAAGTTTGGTGTTGAGAGGCCCCAACACTGCTCTGATTATCTGTGAGGCTCATTGAGAGCTCACTGTCAAGCTATTGACATTAAAGAAGTGCTTGTTGGGAGGCAACCCAATTTTATTATATCTATTTAGTTTCCATTGTTATTTCATATTTTTTATAGGTTGATGATCATGTGAAGTCACAAAAACAATTGAAAAAGCAAATTCAAAATGAAAAACAGCACACCCTGGAGGAGAAACTTGCTGGCGTTTAAACGCCAGTGAGGGTAGCAGAATGGGCGTTAAACGCCCAGTCTGGCACCATTCTGGGCATTTAACGCCAGAAATGGGCACCAGACTGGCGTTTAACGCTAGAAAAGGGCAAGAAGCTGGCGTTAAACGCCAGAAATGGGCAGCAGCCTGGCGTTTAACGCCAGGATTGGCAGCAAGGGGGCATTTTGCATGCCATATGGTGCAGGGATGTGAAATCCTTGACACCTCAGGATCTGTGGACCCCACAGGATCCCCACCTACCTCAACTTTATCTATCTTTTCTTCACACCTTCCGATAACACCCTTTTTATTCTTTTTCTCGAGGACGAGCAAACCTTCTAAGTTTGGTGTGGTAAAAGCGTTGCTTTTTGTTTTTCCATAACCATTGATGGCACCTAAGGCCGGAGAAACCTCTAGGAAGAGGAAAGGGAAGGCAGTTGCTTCCAACTCTGAGTCATGAGAGATGGAGAGATTCATCTCAAAAGCCCATCACTAGAAAGAGGATGGAACAAACAAAAGAGCCTACTCATAGACCTCAACAAAAGCAACCATTATCCTCCATGAAATCAGAGAGGAGCAACAAAGGCAAGGAAGAGACATTGAGGAGCTCAAGCACTCCAGAGGATCTTCAAGAAGGAGAACTAGCCGTCATCACTAAGGTGGACCCGTTCTTTAATTTCCTTGTTCTTATTATTCTGTTTTTTGATTTTTATGCTTGGTGTTCTATCTATGTTTGTGTTTTCACTACATGATCATTAGTATCCTAGTGTCTATGCCTTAAAGCTATGAATGTCCTATGAATCCATCACCTTTCTTAAATGAAAAATGTTTTTATTACAAAAGAACAAGAAGTACATGATTTCGAATTCATCCTTGAAACTAGTTTAATTATTTTGATGTGGTGACAGTACTTTTTGTTTTCTGAATGAATGCTTAAACAGTGCATATGTCTTTTGAAATTGTTGTTTTAAGAATGTTAAAATTGTTGGCTCTTGAAAGAATGATGAAAAAGGAGAAATGTTATTGAGGATCTGAAAAATCATCAAATTGATTCTTGAAGCAAGAAAAAGCAGTGAATACAAAAAAAAGCAAGCAGGAAAAGCCAATAGCCCTTTAAACCAAAAGGCAAGGGTAAAAAAATAATAATAATAAATATAAAAAGTGATCCAAGAGTGTGCTTAAGAACCCTAGACACCTCTAATTGGGGACTCTAGCAAAGCTGAGTCACAATCTAAAAAGGTTCACCCAGTTATGTGTCTGTAGCATGTATGTATCCGGTGGTAATACTGGAAGACAGAGTGCTTTGGGCCACAGCCAAGACTCATAAAGTAGCTATATTCAAGAAACATCATACTTAACTAGGAGAATCAATAACACTATCTGAATTCTGAGTTCCTATAGATTCCAATCATTCTAAACTTTAAAGGATAAAGTGAGATGCCAAAACTGTTTAGAAGCAAAAAGCTACTAGTCCCGCTCATCTAATTGGAGCTAAGTTTCATGGATATTTTGGAGTCTATAGTATATTCTCCTCTTTTTATCCTATTTGATTTTCAGTTGCTTGGGGACAAGCAACAATTTAAGTTTGGTGTTGTGATGAGCGGATAATTTATACGCTTTTTGGCATTGTTTTTAGTATATTTTTAGTATGTTTTAATTTTGGCATTGTTTTTAGTATGTTTTTAGTATGTTTTAGTTAGTTTTTATTATATTTTTATTATTTTTTATTTAAAATTCACTTTTCTGGGCTTTACTATGAGTTTGTGTGTTTTTCTGTGATTTCAGGTAATTTTTGGCTGAAATTGAGGGACCTGAGCAAAAATCTGATTCAGAGGTTGAAAAAGGACTGCAGATGCTGTTGGATTCTGACTTCCCTGCACTCGAAGTGGATTTTCTGGAGCTACAGAAGCCCAATTAGCGCGCTCTTAATTGAGTTGGAATGTAGACATCCTGGGCTTTCCAGCAATGTATAATAGACCATACCTTGCCCGG
>NC_029781.3:63788630-63791309 GCF_000817695.3 Arachis duranensis
ATACATGAAAGCTTCAATGCTCAGCCCAAGTACACACCAAGTGGACCCCGGAAGTGGATTTTTACGTCATTTACTCATTTCTGTATATCCTAGGTTACTAGTTCACTATAAATAGGATATTTTGACATTGTATCTTTACCTCATGACACATTACACATTTCACATTGTATCCTCTACGGCTTGAGTCTCTAAACCCCATGGTTGGGGGTGAGGAGCTCTGCTGTGTCTTGATGGATTAATGCAATTACTACTGTTTTTCATTCAATCACGCTTGCTTCTATTCTAAGATATCACTTTTTCCTCAACTTGATGAATGTGATGATCCGTGACACTCATCATCATTCTCACCTATGAACGTGTGCCTGACAACCACCTCCGTTCTACTTTAGATTGAGTGAATATCTCTTGGATTCCTTAATCAGAATCTTCGTGGTATAAGCTAGAATATACTGGTGGCCATTCTTGAGAATCCGGAAGGTCTAAACCTTGTTTGTGGTATTCTGAGTAGGATTCAAGGATTGAATGACTGTGACGAGCTTCAAACTCCTGAGGGCTGGGCGTTAGTGACAGACGCAAAAGAATCACTAGATTCTATTCCAACCTGATTGAGAACCGACAGATGATTAGCCGTGCTGTAACAGAGCGTGTTGAACATTTTCACTGAGAGGATGGGAGGTAGCCATTGACAACGGTGAAACCCTACATACAGCTTGCCATGGAAGGAGCCTTGCGTGCATAAAGAAGAAGACAGTAGGAAAGCAGAGATTCAGAAGATAGAGCATCTCCAAAACCTCAACCTGTTCTCCATTACTGCAAAACAAGTATTTATTTCATGTTCTTTTACTTCTTTCAATTAAATCTTAGAATTATTGATATCTTGACTAAGAGTTACAAGATAACCGTAGCTTGCTTCAAGCCGACAATCTCCGTGGGATCGACCCTTACTCACGTAAGGTATTACTTGGACGACCCAGTGCACTTGCTGGTTAGTTGTGCGGAATTACAAAAGTGTGATTGTGATTTCGTGCACCAGAGCACTATGCAGCAGTTGTTCAGGCTGCACTTTCTGATCTCACAAAGGCTGACCCTTCTAATGATTCACCCACCTGAATTGAGTAGTTAGAGGAGGACTTGGAGTCTGACGAGGAGCCTTTTCCGAGGAGTTTGGACCACTTATCAAGGAGTTAGTCGGAGACCATCTTGGAGTTTGGCATAGCCGATCTTTTACTCATTTTTTTTAGAGGGATAGGATCTTTCATTAGACCGGTTCCAGCTTAGGGGACCTGTGTGAGGGTTAGGCTTGTCTTTCTTATTTTGTCTATGTATATATACCTTGAGGTTTGTTATCATGTATCTATCTGTGATGTTGCTTTAAGTATTAATTTGTAGAAAAAACTAAAGGAATTTTATGAAAATACTTTAACCACGCTAATCCGACAAAGGCTTATATTAACATCTGATAATGGAAGACAGGAATTAGAATAATAGAATATGAAAAATAGGAATTGGAATAGTCACAGGGTTGAAACTCAACAACCTCAAGCTTGAGGGGCACTGGGTTCTTCAGGGGAGAGCTTTTGGTGCTTCAACTCCTCTGTCTCATGCCTCTGCTTCTCTTGCTCTTTGACCAGTTTGCAGATCATGCTAATCTAATCTTTTTGCTCTTCTCTTAGTTGATCCAAGGTGGTTTGTAGGTGCATCATAGATGCCTTCAGCTAATTCCAATACTCAATTAGAGGGATCTCTTGGGGAGTCTCAAGTGCATTCCTTTTAGGCTGATCCTCTGGTATCCTGGAGCTTTTCATCACTTGCTTAGTGATTGGGCTTTCTACTGGAATAAATGTGTCTACGTGAAGCAGAACTTTAGCCTCTTGGCATAGGCAAAAGATAAGATTTGGATAGGCTAGCATGGCATAAGTGGACATTCTGTTTTCCAACTTGTACATCTCACAGGTGATTATTTGGTGAACTTCTACCTCATTCCCCATCATGATGCAGTGAATAATTACAGCTCTCTGAATAGTAACTTCAGAGCGGTTGCTAGTGGGGAGTATAAAATGCCCAATGAAGTCTAGCCATCCTCTAGCAATTGGCTTGAGGTTTATTCTTTTCAGCTGGTTTGGCTTACCTTTTGCATCCCCAATCCATTGAGTTCCAAGCAGGCAGATGTCCTCTAGGACTTGATCCAGCTTTGGGTTGGTTACCACCCTTCTATTGTAGGAATCAGGGTCATCCCTTTGTAAGGGTGATGAGCGGATAATTTGTACGCTTTTTTGCATTGTTTTTAGTATGTTTTAGTTAATTTTTACTATGTTTTTATTAGTTTTTAGTTAAAATTCACTTTTCTAGACTTTACTATGATTTTGTGTGTTTTTCTGTGATTTCAGGTATTTTCTGGCTGAAATTGAGGGACCTGAGCAAAAATCTGATTCAGAGGCTGAAAAGGACTGCAGATGCTGTTGGATTCTGACCTCCCTGCACTCAAAGTGGATTTTCTGGAGCAACAGAAGCCCCATTGGCACGCTCTCAACTGCGTTGGAAAGTAGACATCCTGGGCTTTCCAGCAATGTATAATAGTCCATACTTTGCCCGAGATTTGATGGCTCAAACCGGCGTTCCAAATCAGCTCAAAACTGCCCGGCATTAAACGCCGGAACTGGCACAAGAATGGGAGTTAAA
>NC_029781.3:63800164-63800709 GCF_000817695.3 Arachis duranensis
CCGACAGCTGAATAGCCGTGTTGTGACAGAGCGCGTTGAACATTTTCACTGAGAGGATGGGAGGTAGCCACTGACAACGGTAAAACCCTACATACAGCTTGCCATGGAAAGGAGTAAGAAGGATTGGATGAAGACAGTAGAAAAGCAGAGAGACGGAAGGGACAAAGCATCTCCATACGCTTATCTGAAATTCTCACCAATGAATTACATAAGTGTCTCTATCTTTATTTTATGCTTTATTCATAAATCATTCATAACCATTTGAATCTGCCTGATTGAGATTTACAAGATGACCATAGTTTGCTTCATACCAACAATCTCCGTGGGATCGACCCTTACTCGCGTAAGGTTTATTACTTGGACGACCCAGTGCACTTGCTGGTTAGTTGTGCGAAGTTGTGAAAAAGAATTGAGATTGCAATTGAGCGTACCATGTTGATGGCGCCATTGATGATCACAATTTCGTGCACTGATGAGCGGATAATTTGTACGCTTTTTGGCATTGTTTTTAGTATGTTTTTAGTATGATCTAGTTAGTTTTTAGT
>NC_029781.3:63800809-63801136 GCF_000817695.3 Arachis duranensis
AAGCGTGGCCCATGACCAAATCAAGGAAGGAAGCAGCCAGCACACACACTGCCCTGCCCTTGCCAAGGGCAGGGCAGAATCATGATGAAACAAAGTGAGGTTGGAGCAAAATTTTCGCTAAGTTAAAATCTGGCCGCTCACAGCATGACCATGCCTACTTCAAAGGGCTATAACTTGAGCTACAGACGTCCGATTGATGTGCTTCCAGTTGCGTTGGAAAGCTGACATTCAGAGCTTTCCAACGATATATAACAATCCATATTTGGCATACAATTGAGGCAGGAACGAGAGGCATCTTTAAGGGCCAAAAATAAGCGAAAATAAACC
>NC_029781.3:63801221-63802288 GCF_000817695.3 Arachis duranensis
CCAAGTTTCGAACTTGGAACTTCACTTTTGGAAACACTGCCCTGCCCTCTGCGAGGGCAGGGCAGCATTTTGGTGATGCACACACATGCACCAATCTGGCGCACCAAGGGAAGGCTCGGTAGCATCATTCTGGCGCACAGGCATCACCCGGCAGCACCAGCAGCACCATTCTGGCGCACCAAAAAACTCTGCCCTGCCCTCTGCGAGGGCAGGGCAGCATTCTGCAGCACCAACTCGCACACCACACGCACGCACGAGGGCCACACACACCATTTTCTGCCCTGCCCTCCACAAGGGCAGGGCAGCCTCCTGGGAGCATCATGGGCCAAAATTCAACCAAAATTCCATTTAAATTCAATTCCTCTCCAAATTGAATCAAGGCCAACCAAACCCATTTCTCCTCAAATCCAAAGCAATCAAAGCCCACATCATCACTCAAAGGCACATGGATCAATTAAATTAGGATTTTCATTTTTGTAATTTGTTTTAATTTCATTTTCATTTTTTATTTTGTAAAGCCTATATAAAGGCATCAATTAGAGCCCCATTAGAGAAGATTTGAGTGCAGCTCCATTAGAAAGCTCTCTTAGTTTTCATTCTTGCTTTGGATCTTGGGTGAAGAATTGAAGAACTTCTGTTTCAATCTCACCTTGAGATCTCTTCTTTAATTTTCTGCATAATTGAATTCTACTTTCTGTTCATTTCTTCTTCTTCTACGATTTCTGCAATTTGCTTTCCTTTATTTCTTTTGCAATTGTTCTAGTTGGATCAAGGAAGGATTTGAGATCTAGACTTGTTATCTAGTCTCCTCCACTCCTGAGATCTTCAATCACTTTTAATTTGCTGCAACTTAAGCATTGCTTTTCTGTTCTAAATTCTTCAAGGCATTTTTACTTTTCTGTTAAGATCTAGTTCCATTGAATCAATCCTCTACTCTTCTACTTGTTGCAATTTATTTTTCCTTGATTAATTCCTGCAATCCCACATCCCTGACCCATTTAAGATTCAAGCAATTTACATTTCTTGTCATTTAAGTTTCTGCAATTTACATTGCTTGTTCTTTAAGC
>NC_029781.3:63811127-63812274 GCF_000817695.3 Arachis duranensis
TGATGGTTCAAGAGTTCTATGCCAATGCATGGATCACTAGAAACCATGATCAAAGTATGAACCCGAATCCAAAGAACTATCTCACAATGCTTCGGGGGAAATACTTAGATTTTAGTCCGGAAAATGTGAGGTTGGAGTTTCACTTACCTATGATGCAAGGTGATGAACGCCCCTACACTAGAAGGGTCAACTTTAATCAAAGGTTGGACCAAGTCCTTACGGACATATGTGTGGAAGGCGCCCAATGGAGAATAGACTCCAAAGGCAAGCCAGTCCAACTAAGAAGACTGGATCTCAAGCCTGTGGCTAGAGGATGGTTGGAGTTCATCCAAAGATCCATCATCCCTACTAGCAACCGATCTGAAGTTATTGTGGATCGGGCCTTCATGATCCATAGCATCATGATTGGAGAAGAAGTAGAGGTTCATGAGGTCATCTCCAATGAACTCTACAAAATAGCCGACAAGTCCTCACCAATGGCACGGCTAGCTTTCCCTCACCTTATATGCCATCTATGTTACTCAGCTGGAGTTATCATAGATGGAGATGTCTCCATTGAAGAAGACAAGCCCATCACCAAGAAAAGGATGGAGCAAACAAGAGAAGTTCCTCACGGCCCTCAAGAAGAACATGAGGAAATTCATCATCAACAAATGCCTCAAGGAATGCACTTTCTTCCCAACAACTATTGGGAGCAACTCAGTACCTCTTTAGAAGATTTAAGCCATAATGTGGAACAATTAAGGGTGGAACATCATGAACACTCCATCATTCTCCAAGAAATAAGAGAAGATCAAAGAGCAATGAGGGAGGAGCAACAAAGGCAAGGAAGGGACATAGAAGAGCTTAAGGACATTGTTGGTCCTTCAAGAAGAAAACGCCACTAAAGGTGGATTCATTCCTTGTTCTTTATTTCTTTCTGTTTTCGGTTTTTAATTATTGTGTTTATCTATGTTTTGTGTCTTTATTTCATGATCATTAGTATGTAACCATGCCTTAAAGCTATGAATAAAATCCACTAGTCTTTCACCTCTCTTAAATGCAAAATGTTTTAATTCAAAAGAACAAGAAGTACATGAATTTCGAATTTATCCTTGAATTTAATTTAATTATATTGATGTGGTGGCAATACTTTTGTTTTCTGAAT